>NW_026906983.1:382500-546126 GCF_033978795.1 Nerophis ophidion | reverse complement strand
CAAACAATGAAAAACAGTCTGAAGTTGTCTTTATTTTTAAGTTATCGTGCTGTGATTTTACCAGTCCGGCAATTTTTCTCCATGTAACCCCCGATCTAAAGTGAGTTTGACACCTCTGCTCTAGCCGTAGGCCGGGGATATCCCCCCCGTTCAAATGTGTTGTGGGTACTAGTGCTGCCGTGATTAGTTGGCTAGGAATTCACACGGTTTTGATTGATTGATTGAAACTTTTATTGACAGATTGCACAGTACATATTCCGTACAACTGACCACTAAATGGTAACACCCCAATAAGTTTTCAACTTGTTTAAGTCTGGGTCCACGTTAATCAATTCATGGTGGGCGAGAGAGAGACGTGAGCGTAACGTAGGCGTATCAATTAACACCGCCGCCCTTTATTTCTCTATATTTTCAAGATAGTCGACCATGAAAAGGCCTTTTTTTTTTAGCCGACGGGTTGTTCTACTATTGACCGCCTATTTATTTTTGTTCTCCCGTCCCAAACGGCTCACTGTAATTCACTTCCACAAGTCTGTGCCCTGCTGGAAAAGCAGATCAACTGAGAACAAGAGAGTATTAAGACACGTTAATACAATTATTCAGTGTGGAGTAATGGTCTATTACTGAACTGTCATTTTCACCTTTTATGTCATTCATGTTTATGCATTACTTACCTGCACTTATGTTCAAAGGGGTGACTCTACACTAAACACAGTATTTCCATAGCTAATATTACTTGCTAATACTTACCTGTAGGACCTGTTGAGTAAAGTTAACATGTATTTGAGTAAAGTTAACATGTATTTGAGTACTTACCATGAATATGTAGACAAAGTAACTGATATAATACTGAGTATGGTAAGTGTAGCATGTCTGCGTGGTGTAGCCTATACTATTTATGTGTAATATAAGGTGTATGAAGTATCTGTTGAACATAGAGGTGGTGGGAAAAAAATGGATAATTGTCTGCAGCTAAATGCTTTTAGTGAAACCAAATATTTCCATTTCATGTCTCTTGTGTTTCAGGGGAGGATTGAATGCAGTGCAAATATTGCAAATTGGAAAGCTCCAATCAAGAGGTATGGCTGTCATTTATTTATTAACTGTGGTACTTATATGTTCATTGCCCTGTATGGAATAGGTGTAGGAGTGTACACATTTATTGACACACTGCACTATACCTGCCCTCCCACTCCACTACATGCTCCTCCAACATAAAGCACCCCACTATACCATCAGCCCTGAAATCTCAAGTCAAAAGCTCACATTGTGATTAAAGTTAAATGCCATTGCTCCACTGATTGTGCTTTTCAGATATCTGAAAAATTTCATGGCATCACCAGCAAAGACCTCCTGAAGATTTTCAATGAGTGCCTTGAGAATTATGTGGCTCGCCTGCTCAGACTGTACCGGGCTAGAAAGGAAGCTATTGGTCAGCAAATAGAAGACTTCCTGGATAAGCTTGATGAACAAGTAAGTGATGGACATGTGTCAGTAAAATGGATCTTATCAGTCATTGCTATATGTTCTTAGTTTGTGCTATTTGATAATTATAACAATGTTTAATTTGCAAAAGTAGAAAATGCTTTAGTCTGAAGGCTTGAAGTGTTTTTTTCCCCTTTTCTTGAGCATGCTACTGGTCAGACTTGCGGTCTACTGGTCATTACTAAAAACAACTTTTGATTTTGCCATTTGTATAAATCCACTATGTCTTCCACAGTATACTCTATAGACATCAGACATTGTGTCTCACCGAAAGATGACAGCACTGAGATGCCTCCCCGTTTTTGTCTGGGACTACACAACTAAGTGTGGAGAGACGCAGCCGACGGGCCGACAGCGGGCGGACAGAGGCGTTCTGGACCAAGATGAAGGCCAGGAGGCGGGGCATGCGGCGTGACGCACGCGGAGCGGCAGGAGGACGGCCATCGGAGTCAGGTGCGTAGGACACACATCTGCTCACAATCTGCGCATCTGCTCCTAGACTTTAAGAGAGGCGAGGGGGGCACGATTGCGAGAGGGAAGACAGGAAAGGAAAGGAAACCACGGCAGCCCGACCACGAGCCCGACGACAGAGAGCAGTCCGCAATGAGTCCCCGCCACAGACGCAGCAGGCGAGCACCAAAGGGTGCAGAGCGACCAGGAAGAGGTGCCAGCGCACTACAAATGGGTGCGCCCGACTGGCCCGAAGAAAGGTTGTTTGAACCAATAAATGGGAATCAAACCTGCTACGATGCGTCGTGTGTTCAATGTCACAGCAACCCACACGAGGACGGCTGGGAGTTTGTCACATACGTTTTTCCTGCAGCATTTGGTAAGTAATAATAATAATAGGACATTTACTTGAAAATTAAAAGTAATTTGGCCTAATGTAGCTTCAATGGAATAGTTCAACATTTTCATATTCTAGCTTGTTGCCCTGCTCTCTGGTTTAAGATCCGTCGATAGAAACCATTCCTTTAACTGTGGATGTATTTTTGAAGAAGAATCAGCCAATGTTTCCTCATCGCTTGTTAGATTAGCTCAAATACTGGTAGTCTATTGGTAGCCTGCCTTCGCCAACAGTCAGAAGATAAACTTTACAACTCTATTCCGACGACATGCTGTTAGTTTTAAGTTGCAGAAGAGAAAACGACGTTGCTGATGAATGTCTGTTGAATATAAACTAAATTCACCCTGGCTCACAGTCGGCAGCGGCATACTAACACTTACAATTGACTGCTAGTTTTTGAGCTAAGCTTACTTGCGATGAACAATCTTCGCCTATTCCTTCCAAAATGCACAAACAGTTAAAATGAATGATTTCTGTTGCCTTGCCTTGAACCAGAGAGTGGAGCAACAAGCTAAACAACTATTACTATTTTAACATTTTGAGTAGGATCTGATTGTAGCTGAGATAGGCACCAGCAACCCCCGCGACTCCATAGGGAATAAGCGGTACAAAATGGATGGATGAATGGAGTAGGATCTCATAGCTGATGACAAAGATTTTATGCATAATACACTTTGTGTAGATTTCATTTTGTGCCCAGATTTGTTTTTGAATGCCCAAATGTCATATTCTTTAGCCAAAGCATTTAACCATAAAGAAAAGTTCCTGCCCCAATTTTTTTTTAATATTTAATGGTTAATGTTCTACCTTCAATTCATTTGAAAGTAATTTAAGGGTTTTTTCCATTTTTTTGAACATTGTAAAATTGTAATCGTTCCCAGAAGATCCACACAATGACATCCTTTTGTTGGACCTAACACTCAATCATGCATGTGTTACTTACCCTCAGGAAAGTGACCCTGAAGAAAGAGTGCTCAGAGGCGTGTCTGTTGGCATCCTTACAATCCTTGAAGAAGATGATCCTGCTGTATCACCCAACTTACGGGACTGGGCTGTTGTGTTGGAAGGTTCCATGGTGCTACATGACCTGCCAGACCTCGGTACCGCCTTTGCATACCTCTTTGGCCTACTGTATGCCATCAACATTGATTATCCAAAGGAGATGAAGTACACTTTTGAAGCAATTCAGTCTATCTTTTTCCAGCTTGGCTCTCAGTGCGGCCCTGCGATGAGGTGGCGACTTGTCCAGGGTGTACCCTGCCTGCCGCCCGATTGTAGCTGAGATAGGCGCCAGCGCCCCCCGTGACTCCAAAAGGGAATAAGTGGTAGAAAATGGATGGATGGATGGGCTCTCAGTGCTCTCAGCGGACAAGGTCTCTGAAAACAAAGCTTTTGCTGTGACTCTTAATGTGGAAGCCAACCTATGTTTTCTGCCTGTTCGAGTGCATTGTGGTTGGTGCTCATATAAAACTTCACGGCCAGTGATTTAAAACATGCAAGGCCACACGGAAAACAATTATATTTATTTTCAAAATGCATTTACAATTAAGTGAGATACACAATTTTTTGAATTTTTTTTTTTTTCAAAATGTATTTAAAATTGAGTGAGATTCACAAAACGCCATTATGCCACATAACCCGCCAGAACTCGGTACTGCCATTTGTTATGTAGCATATTGGTATTTTGTGAATCTCACTTAAATGTAGATATATCTTTTTCTTTACATTCAAGTGAAGTTGACAAGAGGTGCATATTCACTGTCAACTGATCAAGTTTGTCAACTCTTCTAATTTACTAAACACATTTTCTCTATCTATGAAGATAATTCTATCATCAAATCATTACACAATTATATTGCCTGGCTGCTGTAAAAGCATTTATTTCTTAGCTTTTAACTTTCTTAGCTGGTTTATTCACTTTAAAGAAAATAGCTGGGAAAGTGTCAAGGTCTCTGACACACCCAATTGAACCCTTATGTTAAACATGTTTCAAAATGAGAAATAAACAAGGTTTTGGATATATTTTGATGTCTGCTCTTTATTTTATTTATTCATTCAGCATTTAAAAAAAAAAATTATCGCAACATAAATGTTACTTGACTTGTAAAGGAATTTTACTAACTGAAGTAACAAGAATTTCCGAGTTAGTTGAAGGTGAAAATACATGGAATTGAAGCATGAAATTTATTGTTGGTCCGACGTGAATATAATAATTTGGTGAACAAGATCGAGTTGGTAAAACTCTTATCTAAACTTTGAAATCTTAGTTAAGTCAAGAACAGTAGTCAAAGTTCAACAAGAATATATGAGTTAGTTGAAGGTAAAAATATATGGAATTGAAGCATGAACTTTATTGTTGGTCCGACTTAAATATAATAATTTGGTGAACAAGAAGATCTGAGTTGACATAACTCTTATCTCAACTTGTAAATCTTAGTTAAGTCAACAATAGTAAAACGCAAAAATCTTGTTGCATCAAGTTACCTTGAAAATGTGGGTTTTCTCAACTTTTTTTTTTTTTTTACAATGTACCGGTTGGACGTGCCCAAAACACCTCCATAGGGAGACCTTCGGGTGGCATCCTGAGCAGATGCCCGAACCACCTCATCTGGCTCCTCTCCATGTGGAGGAGCAGCGGCTTTACTTTGAGTTCCTCCCGGATGACAGAGCTTCTCACCCTATCTCTAAGGTAAAGCCCCACCACTCATTCCGACCACTTTTACCCATGATCTTGTCCTTTTGGTCCTAACCCAAAGCTCATGACTATAGGTGAGGATGGGAACGTAGATCGACCAGTAAATTGAGAGCTTTGCCTTCCGGTTCAGCTCCTTCTTCACCACGTCCGCATTACTGAAGACGCCACACCGTGAACAAGACTCCGAGGTACTTGAACTCCTCCACATGGGAGCAGGGTCTCCTCCCCAACCCGCAGATGGCACTCCACCCTCTTCCGAATGATAACAATGGACTCGGATTTGGAGGTGCTGATTCCCATCCCAGTCGCTTCACACTCGGCTGTGAACCGATCCAGTGAGAGCTGAAGATCCCGGCCAGATGAAGCCATCGGGACCACATCATCTGCAAAAAGCAGAGACCTAATACTGCAGCCACCAAACCAGATCCCCTCAACACCTTGACTGCGCCTAGAAATTATGTCCATGAAAGTTTTGAACAGAATGGGTGACAAAGTCCAACCCTCACTGGAAACGCCACACCGTCCCGTTAATATTATGTATAGTATATCAATATATGTGTATATATACATGAATATACACATGTATGGGTTTTATATATATATATATATATATATATATATATATATATATATATATATATATATATATATATATATATAAATGGTAAATGTTTGTACTTGTATAGCGCTTTTCTACCTCTTTTTAAGGAGCCCAAAGCTCTTTGATAGTATTTCTCCATTCACACACACATTCACACACTGATGGCAGGAGCTGCCATGCAAGGCGCTAACCAGGATCCATCAGGAGCAAGGGTGAAGTGTCTTGCTTAAGGACACAACGGACGTGACTAGGATGGTAGAAGGTGGGGACATATACATATCTTGATTGGATTATCCAGATAATAGTGCTCGATACCGTGGTAGAGCGCAATATGTAGGTGTGGGAAAAATCACAAGACTACTTCATCTCTACAGAACTGTTTTATGAGGGGTTCCCTCAATCATCAGGAGATTTTAATGGAAGCATTCACATACAATGGTTTATATAGGGCACAGAGTGGGTGGGTACAGGCAGGCGTAGGGTGTGGTGATTGGCTCATGTGTTACCTGGGAGGTGTTTCCGTCTGTGACGGCATGCTGAGATGATTTCACTGTGCTTGTTGAGTGATGATGGGTCTGGGTGATATATAATAAACAGTCTCTCTTTTAAGCATAGGTTGCATCTTTTATTACCACTGTTGTAAGGTGTGCTGGATGCAAGAGTTTGCCATGTTATTGAATATTCAACATTATTGTCTTTGAGGTTCCAAATGTGCTTGCTGAGTTCTGTGGAATATTATATATATATATATATATATATATATATATATATATATATGTATATATATATATATATATTTTATCCAATTGTGGCCCTCGAGTCAAAACGTTTAGAGACTGCACTGGCCTTTCTAGAGCTTTTCAGGTCTTTAGTATTCACATTGAGTTTAAAACATGTTCTACAACCTGTCACTATTTACACTTCACACACCCTCTGTTACGGTGTGTGGTCGCATCGTGGATGTGGGAGGAGGGCCACCTCTTGATGCCAAAGGACCCGGAGCAAGCAGGATGAAGGTAGGAACTGGTTCTAATATAGAAATCCAAAATAACACATGACAAAAGGGTAAAATAAAGGTGCGCCAAAGCACGGGAAATAAAATGCTAATGTTAGCAAGGGTTGAGTTCAAAGTCCAAAGCAGCGCGAGTCAAGCGCGCAGAGGCTAAGCTAAAACTTAGCGAGGAACAAACAAAAGGCTCGGGAGGAAACAACCTAACTGTTGCATTGAGCAAGCAAAACGTCCAGAATGAACTCAGGTAGCAGGCGGACTTAAATACTAACACAACAATCAAAAGCAGGTGTGCGTCCGAAAGTAAGAGCAGGTGGAGCGAATGAAGTAGCCATGGTGACAAAAACAAACAAGGAAGTGCTCAAACAATGGGATCGGCGGAGTCCAAACATAAGAAAATACACAAAAGCAAACAACAAATGAATCGTAACACGTGGCCATCTCCACCTCTCCAATGTCCTTCTTTCAACCCTTAACCAGTGTCATCAAACTAATATCCTTCATGTCTTCATCTGACTTCAATTCATATATAATCTTGCAATTATCCACCATCATCTTTTTCATCCTTTCTACTCTTTTAGTGCGCTACTTTCCTTCATGACCTCCTCTCCGCTTCTTTCCTCTCTCCCCTCTGTTCCTATCCACGTCCATACCTTCCTCATACATCCCCTCCATATATCCACTTCCATCTCTTTTTAACCAGCTACCAGAAATCCAGAGCTGGGTAATGGAGAAGTTTTGTGAAATAATGAAAAAAATATTCACCTAAAAGCAAAAATAAAAATGAACTAAATTTCCTCTGTTCTGTACATCATTGTCCAAGTGACATTATATTGTCATCTTCCTCTTTATGCCATTTCCTCAAGGTGATGTTATGTATCGACAAGGGGGAAGGAGACCGCACAACAACAGGAGGTATAGCTCAATGGGTTTATTGTGTCTTTAATGAATACGTGGAGTGTGTATGCAACTATGTGTGTGGATGTTAGACTATGTGTGGAAATTAAAGGGGAATATTATCACCAGACTTATGTGTCAATATATACCTTGATGGTGCAGAAAAAGAGACCATTCATTTTTTAACCGGTTTCCGAACTCTAAATGGGTGAATTTTGGCCAATTAAACGCCTTTGTTTATCGCTCTGTGGTGATGACGTCAGAACTTAACATCGCCGAGGTAATAAAGCCGCCATTTTAATTTTCAACACACTGCAAACATTCGGTCTCAGCTCTGTTATTTTCCGTTTTTTCGCCAATTTTTTGGAACCTTGGAGACATCATGCCTCGTCGGTGTGTTGTCGGAGGGTGTAACAACACTAACAGGGAGGGATTCAAGTTGCACCACTGGCCCGAAGATGCGAAAGTGGCAAGAAATCTGCTGCCAGACCCCCATTGAATGTGCCGGAGTGTCTGCACATTTTACCGGCGATGCTAAGGCAGACATGGCACAGAGATGTATGGATAACCTGCAGCTGCATTTGCAAAGATAAAGTCAACGAAATCACAAAAGGTGAGTTTTGTTGATGTTGTTTACTTATGTGCTAATCAGACATATTTGGTCGCAGCGTGACTGCCAGCTAATCGATGCTAACATGCTATGCTAATCGATGCTAACATGCTATTTACCGGCGGTGCTAAAGCAGACATGGCACAGAGATGTATGGATAATCTGCAGATGCATTTGCAACAATATTACGTTTCCTTCCACCCACATTTAATGCGAAAAAAACACTTACCAATCGACGGATTTAAGTTGCTCGAGTGTCACAAGATGGGAAAGTCCTGATAGTTTGGTCCGCACATTTTACCGGCAATGCTAAAGCAGCTATTCGGCCATGCTATGGTTATGAGTAGCGTCAATAGCTATTCGCTCAATAGCTTCAGTTTTTATCTCAATACTTTTATACTCCAACCATCTGTTTCAATACATGCGTAATCTGTTGAATCGCGTAAGCCGCTGAAATCAGAGTCTGAATCCAAGCTAATGTCGCTATATCTTGCTGTGGTATTCGTCATGGTTTGTTTGTATTGGCAGCACTGTATGACGTCACAGGAAAATGAACAGTGTCAAGGCAAGGAGCGAAAAAAAGGCACTTTGAAGCTTTTTTTAGGGATATTCCGGGACCGGTAAAATTTTGAAAAAAACAAGCCACTGAGAACTGATTTTTATTGTTTTTAACCCTTTTGAAATTGTGATAATGTTCCCCTTTAACACAATGTGAATTACCGTGGGTTTGTTGAAGGTGTGTGTTGGTTGTGGCAGCGTCCAAGTCCAGAGAGGAAGATCCCAAAGAGTTCGTGATCCAAGCAAGGTCCGTGGGGCAGGAGAGAAGCGTTCGAGGTCCAAATCCGGGTGTGGGGTCGAGAATCAAGGGAGGCAATCAGAATCCGGGTAGAAGTGCAAGGCAACGACTGAGGCACGAAGGCTGTGGGAACAGGAGAAGACAAAAGGACAAAATCAGGGCCAGGCACAAGGAAGGCAACAACAGACAAGAGAGAAAGCACAAGAGGGGAGCCAGAGACGCGAGAACTTACTGTAACCAGGGCTACGTTCCCACGAGAAGCAGTCAGCGACGAAGCTCTTTATTCTGTCGCCTCTCATTAGTCCCAGGTGTGTCGTTGGTAGATTGCCACCTGCTGTGTCTGCGCAACGAGCATGGGGGCGTGTCCTGCTTGGCTCACAATGGAGCCTCTTGGTGTTCCCACAGCAGACAGTGTGTGTGCCATGACAGGTGACAGAAAAACATGATACAACCTGCCTATCATGTGATTCTACCATGTTGGCAAAATACAAACACACAATATATTGACATATATAACACATAAAACATGGAATTAGAAGTGAACAGTACCCATCCCTACCAGCAAGTGTTGTTGTACTGGAAACTAATTTACAAACACAACTTCATCACACACAATACTCCACTATGGAATTGTTCTTATATTAAAATGAGAAACAGATCCATCTTTGAACAGCAATCGGTTGAAAAAGGCATTTGGTCACTGATGCACTTATTGAGTGATAAAAAATATTTCAATATTTGAAGATTTTATTAAGTACGACCTGTGAATAAAAAAATATTACAAAATTGATAAAGGCTTTTTCTTTAAAAATATTCTACTTGCTGCATATTATCTTTTTAAATTATTTACTATTTCTGTTTTACTGTATTTTCTCTGGAACAAAAAATACTCATAACTTGAAAGTTTGCATGCTTCCTAAGGCAAAGGAGTTAATTTAAGAAAAAGAAAAACGGAATTAACCACTTGAAATTATTTTTACAATGTTCTTTTGCAATTGAAGACAACACTTGTTCGTTTTTGTGATAGGGAAACAAAATAAACAGTTTATTTTATGAATGTATGCAAAGTGGGATGATGTACAATATTGGCTTTTGCCTGACACTCCAAACTTTGACTGATATTGATGTTTTGGGGATGTTAAAATAAAACAAAAAACCTAAAAAACATTTAAAACACAATACTTGATTTATTTAATATATCCACAAATGTAAAAACTTAGCCATCCTTCCACAAATAAATCTGCCATTTTCTCTCACTTTTATACTGCATAAAGGTCTGGGGACATACATATAAAATAATCACAACACAATCATCATAAGTACAGAGTAATAACAATAATGAATAAAATAGATTAAAGAGAACCAACAGATGATTCAAAAAGTCACACATTTTAAAATTGTATTGTTGAAACGATGTATAAAGTAATTAATAATATGCTTCCTGAAGTGGTCAAGAAGATGTTTCAGATGTGAACCAGTACATATGTATATCATATAAAGGTGATAATCTATGGGATTATTAACAATTAGAAATACAAATATGTAATAATTTCATATTTCATATGAATAAGTCTAAAATTATATGTTGAATATACAGAATATATATATACACACACACATAAAATGTTTATTGCATGTAAAATATTTCCCGTACTGTTTACTCCCACCTTTTTACTTAAATTGTTCTGTCCATTTTATAATAAAAGTACACAATATTGCATATTAATGTATGTGCTCGACTGAAAAAAGCACTAATATAAAATATCTAATCTATAAATGTAGAAGCATATTAAACAGATTGTTAGACAAACAACAATGTCACACATGTTGTATGTGCTGATGTTGTTAGAAAGTCAAAATGAAAGTCTGGACAGTTTATTTCAAATCCTGCAGTTTCATTTGCTGCTGCTGTTCTCACCAGCACACTTGTGTTTCTTACACTGCTACTTAGAAGACAATCTTTCACCACACACACTGCAACTCAACACTTTCTCTCCTGGGTGTCTTCTCATGTGTGCTACAAGGCTTGATCGGTCACAAAAGCTTCTGTTGCAGATTGAACAGGAATGTGATTTTTCACCAGTGTGTGTTCTCATGTGTCTTTTCATATTCTGACTTGCAGTAAAACCTTTACCACAGGTTGAACAAGAAACAGGTTTTTCACCAGTGTGTCTTCTCATGTGTACTTTCAAATCGTGACTTTGTGTAAAACCTTTACCACAGGTTGAACAGGAAAAAGGTTTTTCACCAGTGTGTCTTCTCATGTGTCTTTTCACATTCTGACTTTCTATAAAACTTTTACCACAAATTGAACAGGGAAAAGGTTTTTCAACAGCGTGTGTTCTCGTGTGTACTTTCAAATTGCGACTTTCTCTAAAACTTTTACCACAAATTGAACAGGGAAAAGGTTTTTCACCAGTGTGTGTTCTTGTGTGTCTTTTCAAACATTGACTGCTAGTAAAACCTTTACCACAGATTGAACAAACAAAAGGTTTTTCATCAGTGTGTCTTCTCATGTGTACTTTCAAACTCTGACTTTCTGTAAAACCTTTACCACAGATTAAACAGGAAAAATGTTTTTCACCAGTGTGTGTTCTCATGTGTATTTTCAAATGGATACTTTGTGTAAAACCTTTACTACAGAGTGAACAAGAAAAAGGTTTTTCTCCAGTGTGTGTTCTCATGTGTCTTTTCAGAAGACTATGGTATTTAAAAGTTTTGTGACAGTGAGAAGATGTGAAGTGAGTGTTGTCAGTGTGACATGTCTTATCATCTTTAGAGTCTTCATCATCAGTGTCAGGAGAGTGTGACGTTGTGTCCTCACTATCTGATAGTGGAGCTAAGAGCTTGTCTGCTTGTGATCCTCCACAGTGGTCTCCATCAGCTTCTGTTGTCATGTGTTGTGTTGAGCTGCTGCTTGGAGGCTCCCCCCCTCCCCTCTCCTCACTTTCACCTTTCACCTCATCATCTTCACTCTTCACAGGGACACCAGTCACTGGGAACTCCTCCAACCATTTAGGCTGACTGATGCCCTCTTCCTCCTCTTCCTCTTTAATGTGTGGCGGCTCTTGGTCCTCTTCTTCCTCTTTCCTTTTAATGTGAGGGGTCAGCTGGTTCTTTTGCCCCTTAAAGTAAGGGGTCAGTAGGTCCTCCTCTTCCTTTTTGATGTGTAAGATGAGTGGGTCCTCCGCTTGCCCTTTAATGTGAAGGGTCAGTTTAACATTATGGGTGTGTGGCGTCTCGTCTTCCTCTTTAATGTGGGTGGGCTTTGACTCCTCTCCTCCTTCTTTGATGTGTTGGGAATGTGGTACCTTTTCTTCCTCGTGTATGTGGGGGGACTGTGGTTCATCCTCCTGCTCATGAGGAAGATGTTCTTCATCGATGTCTGCGGGACAGGAGAAAACAAACATCCTTCAGAAAAGTCCAGCTTTGCTCAGTCACATGAGACATTGTCTTGCACCAACATATGATCTCACAATCTCATCAGTTTCCCCTCACAGCAGTCAGGGTACTTCCAGCTGACACATAAAAAGACCTTCAGGGGAATGTCTTCCCAGGCCAACGTTCAATCCACCTTATTCATATAAAAACATCCTAAAAGTCATTCCTGCAATCCTTAATGGTAGACGCCATACGTAAAAGTGTGCTGTTCTCCCTCTGAATAAGTCATACACACACAGGAAATAATGTACCACATGCCAGCCTCCACACAGTAGTACTAGTAATGAGCTCCCCTGCTGGTGAACAATATTTACTGTGAGTTTCACATTCATATTTAGAGACATGTCTGTTATAAAAGAAGCATGAGCACAGTCAACATGTTGGCCAAGAAAGATGACATCTGTTTTGCTTTCATTTAGATAGTGTCACCACAGTTAAACTGGGAAGAAGTAATCAGATTACTGACTACACCTTCAAAAGATAACTTGTTTACATTATTAATAATGGATTATATTAATTTACTGCATTTCTAGACACTCAAATTGTGTTAAGAGTGAGAACTGAGAAGGCATCATTCTTGCAGTCCACACATTCAATCAAAATCAGTTCACGGGTATATAGTATGCGCCTGCCTAGAATTATTGCCGGGTCAAACTTGTTTCGCAAACTATTTAGCGCGTGCTTAGCATTACCGCCGGCTCAGGATTAACGCCGAGTCAAACTCGCTTCGCCAAATAATTAGCATATGCCTAGAATTTCCGCCGGGTCAAACTCGTCACGTCACGAGTGACACTTCACCTGTCATCATTTTCAAAATGGAGGAGACTGATTTCAATAATTTGAAATCGCATAAAGGGAAGACGATTAAGAGCTATTCAATAGGATTTAAGGTCCAAGCTATTGAATATGCTAAAAAGAACAGTAAGCAGCTATGTTTTATTAATATACCGTAGCTGCGTGTGTCAAATATGAGTCATTAAATGACTCTCGCCTCCTGGTGGTAGAGGGCGCTAGTGATCCTTCTTGCGACTACTCGGCTGCAGAAGAAGTGACAACAAGCAGCAAGAGTTTATTTTTTCCTCTCGCTTGCACTTTTAACATGGAGGATTACATATCTAAAATAAAACAGTTTTCTAAACTGGACTTTCAATCGAAGCAGGAGGTAATAAAGGAAAATCTCCATCGAGACAGAGAAACTTTTAAAACTGAAGAAAGGAAGACTTCTATAAACAAGTTATCGATGCTTTTGATCAGAAGGAGCTGCGCATGGACTTCATTTATAAGTAAAGGTAAGACCATAATAACGTTTTTTTTTTATTAAATGTGATTTTCATGATGGCATCCTTACATCACACTCAAATTTTTAAGCGCAGGACTAGTTTCACCGCATGCCTTCTGTAAATGCCGGAGTGAGAAGAGGTTTTAAAATAATTAGCGCATGCTTGCCTTTACCGCATGCCTTTGGTAAACGACGGTGTGAGACGAGGTTTTAAATTAATTATCACCCCGATGGAAATTCAAGGAAATACGGTACTTTATTTAATCCCCTAGGGGAAGTTAAAATTTTCAGCAATATGGTAAGCTACATTTAATAATAATGATAATAATAATAAGTAGATGAGGCAATTGTTCAAGGAATTGTGTGTGAATGCTCCAATGCTGAAATTGAACTGAAATGCTGACAGAATGTAGTATGAATGTAAGAATAGTTTGAATGTTGGAATGGCTTAAATGTTGAAGAGTTTAAATTTCCAGGAAAACCGGAATTTGGTTTGGAACTTGGGAAAGTGTTAGTTTGAATGTCCAGGATGAGTGGAATGTGTTGATGTTGGAATGGTTTGAATAGGTTGAAAAATGTGGGGATGGTGCAACATGGAAAAGTGTCACTCAGGTGGGTGTACGCATGTGTGGAAGGTACGTAGACACAGAAAACTCCCCCACAAGCATGTTTGTGTGATTGACAGAAATATTTCAAGTCAATGTCCAGAGGTATTAAAACATTAGTCAATCAATCAGACAAACGGTCAATGAACTTTGCAGTCATGGATACACTGTGTGTTTATTTTCTCCGGCTGCGGCTCTCAAACTGCATACAAAAGGTCTTCTTTTGTTCGTTTGGTCTGAAAGCGTAAAAAGTGCTGCCTCGATATGGCACAAATAAAGCGGGTCTGGGGGCCCAAACGTTGCCATTCTTTTGTGAGTGTAGTCCTTATGTGACATCATCATGTCATGTTCATGAGGAAGCTGAGCTTGTTTCATACACGACTCCCCTCAGCCGTCTCCACTCCAACACGCATGAGCAGCTAACTTGGCTAACATTAGCAGGTGACTTATGAGAAAATTCTTACAACTCTTCTTCTCTGACCTTCCCAAAGTAATAATCCAATCAATAATCACTTAACTCAACAAAAAAAGGCATATTATTTCAACAATCTGCGATGATGTAACGACTTTCCAGGGTGTATGCCGCCTTCCGCCCGATTGTAGCTGAGATAGGCGCCAGCGCCCCTCGCGACCCCAAAAGGGAATAAGCGGTAGGAAATGGATGGATGGATTATTTCAACAATGACTTCCGGTGTCACAGAATTGGCTAATATAACAAAATCTGCTTTTCATTGCACAATATCAGGGAAATTGACATAAATGTAAGAGCAATATGTCATTCTTAGGAGAAGCAACATTTGTTAGGGAAAATAATGCCTTGCCGGTAAGGTCTATTCAGGTGTACTGGAGAGGACCCTAGGCCAGATACTCGAACCTCGGATTCAGGAGGAACAGTGTGGTTTTCGTCCTGGTCGTGGAACTGTGGACCAGCTTTATACTCTGGGCAGGGTCCTTGTGGGTACATGGGAGTTTGCCCAACCAGTCTACATGTGTTTTGTGGGCTTGGAGAAGGCATTGGACCGTGTCCCTCGGGAAGTCCTGTGGGGAGTGCTCAGAGAGTCTGATTGTGGCGGTCCGCTCCCTGTATGATCAGTGTCAGAGCTTGGTCCGCATTGCTGGCAGTAAGTCGGACCCGTTTCCAGTGAGGGTTGGACTCCGCCAAGGCTGCCCTTTGTTACCGATTCTGTTCGTAACTTTTATGGATAGAATTTGTAGGCGCAGTCAGGGCGTTGAGGGGATCTGGTTTGGTGGCAGCAGGATTAGGTCTCTGCTTTTTGCAGATGATGTGGTCCTGATGGCTTCATCTGGCCAAGATCTTCAGCTCTCACTGGATCGGTTTGCAGCAGAGTGTGAAGCGACTGGGATGGGAATCAGCACCTCCAAGTCCATAGTTCTCGCCCGGAAAAGGGTGGAGTGCCATCTCCGGGTTGGGGAGGAGATCTTCCCCCAAGTGGAGGAGTTCAAGTACCTAGGAGACTTGTCCACGAGTGAGGGAAGAGGGAATCGTGAGATCGACAGGCGAATCGGTGCGGCGTTTTCAGTAATGCGGACGCTGTATCGATCCGTTGTGGTGAAGAAGGTGCTGAGCCGGAAGGCAAAACTCTCTTTATTGGTCACTCTACGGTCCATCCTCACTTATGGTCATGAGCTTTGGGTTAAGACAAGATCACGGGTACAAGCGGCCAAAATTAGCTTCTTTCGCCGGGTGCCGGGGCTCTCCCTTAGAGATAGGGCGAGAAGCTCTGTCACCTAGGAGGGACGGCGTGGCACAGTGGAAGAGTGGCCATGCGCAACCCAAGGTCCCTGGTTCAATCCCCACATAGTACCAACCTCGTCACGTCCGTTGTGTCCCGAGCAAGACACTTCACCCTTGCTCCTGATGGGTGCTGCTTATCGTCTTGCATGGCAGCTCCCTCCATCAGTGTGTGAATGTGTGTGTGAATGGGTAAATGTGGAAGTAGTGTCAAAGCGCTTTGAGTACCTTGAAGGTAGAAAAGCGCTATACAAGTACAACCCATCTATCATTTATAACTCAAAGTAAAGCCGCTGCTCCTCCACATGGAGAGGAGCCAGATGAGGTGGTTTGGCCATCTGGTCAGGATGCCACCCAAACGCCTCACTCGGTAGGATGTCACGGGGAAGACCCAGGACACTTTGGAAAGACTATGTCTCCCGGCTGGCCTGGGAATGCCTCCGGATCCCCCGGGAGGAGTTGGATGAAGTGGCTGGGAAGAGGGAAGTCTGGGCTTCACTGCTTAGGCTGCTGCCCCCGGAAAATAATGTGTTCTGGACCACTCATTCATCCTTTAAACACGCGGTCATTCAAAATAGCGACTAAACTACGAAGCTAAAGCTAGCAGGGAAAATCCATAAACGCACAACACATCTCATCTGCTTGTGTTGTTGTGAATGACATCATCAATGTTGGAATAATGTACAAACAGG
Source organism: Nerophis ophidion (assembly GCF_033978795.1). NCBI lineage: Eukaryota > Metazoa > Chordata > Actinopteri > Syngnathiformes > Syngnathidae > Nerophis > Nerophis ophidion. The sequence goes on along the minus strand of NW_026906983.1, from coordinate 529,416 downwards.
ACAGTACTCGCAACTGTCGCCTCCACACATCGTTCTGAGAACAGCAACACACTTCCCCCTTCACAATAATAGGTCTGACTGCTCTAACAAAATAAAGTTTTTTTAAAAAAAAGCACCTTAAACAAGCGTAATGAACTTATTGATGCATTTACACAATTATTATGCTTTGACCCAAAGTACGGGTCAAAATTGTCTAAAGATTTATTGCACAAAATAAATGTGAGCGATTCTGCATTTAATAAACAAACTGGAAATAAAATAACATTTGCCTTGGTGCCCTTCTAACTTGCCTTGGTGCCCTAAAATATGAACCCTCCTTTAAGGCAACACTTGCCTTGACCTTAAAAAGGAAAAATTTGAGCCCTGTCTATAATGTCCCATCCATCCATCAATGTTCTACCACTTGTCCCTTTTGGACTCACAGGTGGGCGGAAGGCGGGGTACACGCTGGAAAATTCCATAAAACCTTTACATTATTTATTTAAAATGTGTCCTAATTAAAATGTATCCTCCAGTTTGTGGCTATTATAAGACATATTTCAAGAGGATATGCATTTTTAGAGCATGTTTTAAAGAGATAGTATTTAAAAAAATGACTTCTGGCTATATTATATTGATCAACTAATTCTTATTAGTGAGCGGAATAGAGGCGCTCTCATTGACTCCATTGTGAGAATTAGGATAGTCAAGATTGTGCTAATGTTTGTTTAGGACTTAGAATGCATACAAAATAAAAACATGTTATTGTCTTACATATGGATTGTGAATGACAGGCAAAATTAAAAAAATCAGATCTCCTTCGATAATTGTTCTACGTCCTGTGAAAGGGCTGATGCTGTGGTGAACGTGAGAAAATAAGTAAATGTCGGGAAAATAAAAATTTCAGCAAAAATGGCTGGCAAACGTTTTAAAACCTGCTTAGAGATTGTTTGTAGTAAACCCAGAAAGGCATGTGTGTGTTATAAAATGATGGTAGAGTTACCTTTATTATCTGGGTTTAGGGGCCATGTCATGGAGCTCGTCCACAGCACAACTCTGACTTGTTCCACCACTGACAGTTTGTAGTACAAATGGACTGGGATATGTAACTCATCTTTAGTAGTTACATTCCACAGAACACCGAGAACCACGTGGTTGCAAGACCACGTTGCAAGTAGCAGACGGAATGCATCATCCTCACAAGACAACACAACTTCTTATACACAATATATTAAGCATAGTGTTATTCATCAAATATAAAGTTAGTAAAGATGTGAGAGTAAGAAGTCAACAAACCCGTTCTGTGTAACACAACTTGATGTTTCTTGAAAACAGCGTCCAGTAGTTGATGTTGTCGCTCCTTCTCCTCTTTTGTTGGACAAAGTTCCTCCTCATACTTTGCTATCCTTCTGTGGCACATTTTCACACAATCACAACACTTTACTCTCACACTTGATCTCTACTTAGCGATGTGTTGATAACTTCTGTTGCTTCTGTTAGCAGCTAACAAGCTAAGCTAACTAGCGAGCTAAGCTAACTAACAAGCAAAGATAGCACGAGAAGCGGCACAGTGCTTCTAGCGCATCGAGACCACTTTATCCTTAAATAATGAATCAAAGATGTATTTTATGCGCCGTAAATATTATAAACTGGATAACAAATAATAAGACTGACTTATTAGCGTCCTGCACACTTGGCACACTTGACGTTACAAGGCAGTACTGCTCTCTTCTGCTGCCTTCCGTTTACACCGGAAGCTGGGAATGACGTCACAGCTGAGCGGTGGAAGAGGTAGCTCTATATAAGATATTGCCTGCTGTCACTGTTACCATGCTTTTATAACCTGTAATATTTGTTTGAATAAAATTGTGAAATAAAAGAATGTCTTTTTTTTCAAAAATAAATTCAAAGTATATCAAACAAAGCTTTAATGTTGGGGTTCAGTGGCGCCCCCGTGCGACATTCATTGCAATGACAAGAGTGAAAGTGTTAGAAATTGTAGCGATATTACTGCCTGATTCCACATGTTTTTATTGTTGTTCCCTTTTTCTCCTAGATAATCTATTTTCCTACAAAACATTAATAAAACATTCAAATATCACAGAACGTGATGTCACACGAATTCTGACATAAAACCAATTGTAAATGCAGGAAGTGACGTAATCTTCGAGCATGCGTGGACCAATCGTGTCGTGAATTTATATCAATTTTTAAAAAGTGTGAAATATTTGCTCTCATACACAAAAGTGTCTTTCTTAAAGTGAAATTCAAATTCTATCATTGTGTTAATGATTTGAATTTATTAATTCAATCTTGGAAGATTGTACAAAATAGAAAAAGCCCTTATTATATTTACTGAAATAGTTTAAGTTTATCATTTATTTATATATATTTTATTTTAATCTTATTCAAATGGTCTCTCATTTTTACTTTTACTTTCTTTAACGGGTTTTGTTTGTAAGAGGATTGGATTTAATGTGATGTTTTTTTTATATTGCTGTGTAAAATATTGAAAAAACATTGACTCATATTGTATTGAAAGTACCTTAATATGTCTAAACATTGTTTATGTGTGTTTAATTGTTCAATAAGAAAATAAAATAAATACTCAGAAGTAGAACTGGTTAGCAAATAAACTCTTATGTTAACATAAATAATGTTGAAGTCATATTACATGACATTATATAAATATGTATATTAAATATAATTTGAATAGTTGGCAAGTAAACAAAATGCATTTGCCATACCTAATTGTATTATATCAATTATAACTCAACCCCACACTTTACAACATGTATTCACACTTTGTTGTGTGAAAATATTTTACACAAACTTACATTCAATTATAGTAATGATTATAATATAATAAGATACATAACAATGTGTGTTCTGGATCTAAATTAATTCATGGAAAATAAATAGATAAACAATTAATCTTTTTTACCTGGAAACTTATCTCCTTAAGTGTGCAAATAAAGTCTTACGTATTACTTGTATTACATTTGAATAGAACCTTATTGAGCATATTAACAAGATTCTGTTAGAAAATGTGCTGAGTATGAAAAATGTCATTTTGAATTTGCGTACAGGATGTAGAATGACGATGATCTCGACCCACCATAAAACAAAACAGGAAGATTGGAGCATGTGGAAGGAAGTTATGACTGTTATAATTTCCCACCACAAGGGGGCGATTTAGGTGTCAATATCAATGACTAGTCATGATCAGACCCCGACCTAAAGGCCTACTGAAAGCCACTACTAGCCACCACGCAGTCTGATAGTTTATATATCAATGATGAAATATTAACATTGCAACACATGCCAATACGGCCACTTTAGTTTACTAAATTGCAATTTAAAATTTCCCGGGAGTTTTTTCCTGAAAACGCCACGTAATGATGACGCGTATGCTTGACGTCACAGACTGTTAGGAAATATGAGCGCTGCAAACACACACAGCTAAAAGTCGTCTGCTTTAATCGCATAATTACACAGTATTTTGGACGTCTGTGTTGCTGAATCTTTTGCAATTTGTTCAATTAATATTGGTGAAGTCAAAGTAGAAAGATGGAATTGGGAAACTTTAGCCTTTAGCCACACAAACACACGGTGATTCCTTGTTTAAAATTCACAGAGGTGAAACTTTACTATGGATCACAGCGAACATGGATCCCGACCCAATGTCAACCAGCAGGTTTCGGTGAGAAAATTGTGGTAAAAAGTCTCTTCTTAGGTCAGCTTGTGCCGCCCATAAAGCAGCCGTCGACTTCCCTGAGACACTGGCGTCAACACACCCGTGAACACACACATCTGACTATCAGGTACTGTTAAACTCACTAAAACACTAGCAACACAATAGAAAGATAAGGGATTTCCCAGAATTGTTTAATCTGTCCCAATGCAATCGCGTTTTTTTTTTAAACTTTTTTTTCTTAAACTTTTTTTTTTTTTTTTCTTGTCCGTCGCTATCAATATCCTCAAACACAAACCTTGCTCCTCTCTGAGCTGCTACCTTACCGTGGTAGAGGAGTTTGCGTGTCCCAATGATCCTAGGAGCTATGTTGTCTGGGGGCTTTATGCCCCCTGGTAGGGTCTCCCAAGACAAACAGGTCCTAGGTGAGTGATCAGACAAAGAGCAGCTCAAAGACTTATATGGAATTACAACAAAATGAACCCAGATTTCCCTCGCCCGGACGCGGGTCACCGGGGCCCCGCTCTGGAGCCAGGCTCGGAGTTGGGGCACGATTGCGAGCGTCTGGTGGCTGGGCCTGTACCCATGGGGCCCGGCCGGGCACAGCCCAAACAGGCAACGTGGGTCATCCCTCCAATGGGCTCACCACTCATAGGAGGGGCCATAGAGGTCGGGTGCATTGTGAGCTGGGCGGCAGCCGAAGGCAGGGCACTTGGCGGTCCGATCCTCGGCTACAGAAGCTAGCTCTTGGGACGTGGAACGTCACGTCACTGGGGGGGAAGGAGCCTGAGCTAGTGCGCGAGGTAGAGAAGTTCCGGCTGGATATAGTCGGACTCACCTCGACGCACAGCAAGGGCTCTGGAAACAGTTCTCTCGAGAGGGACTGGACTCTCTTCCACTCTGGCGTTGCCGGCAGTGAGAGGCGACGGGCTGGGGTGGCAATTCTCGTTGCCCCCCGGTTCAAAGCCTGCACGTTTGAGTTCAACCCGGTGGACGAAAGGGTAGCCTCCCTCCGCCTTCGGGTGGGGGGACGGGTCCTGACTGTTTGTGCTTACGCACCAAACGGCAGTTCAGAGTACCCACCCTTTTTGGGAGCACTCGAGGGAGTACTGGAAAGTGCTCCCCCGGGTGATTCCCTTGTCCTACTGGGAGACTTCAACGCTCACGTTGGCAACGACAGTGAAACCTGGAGAGGCGTAATCGGGAAGAATGGTCGCCCGGATCTGACCCGAGTGGTGTTTTGTTATTGGACTTTTGTGCTCGTCACGGATTGTCCATAACAAACACCATGTTCAAACATAAGGGTGTCCATATGTGCACTTGGCACCAGGACACCCTAGGCCGCAGTTCCATGATCGACTTTGTAGATGTGTCATCGGATTTGCGGCCTCATGTTCTGGACACTCGGGTGAAGAGAGGGGCGGAGCTTTCTACCGATCACAACCTGGTGGTGAGTTGGCTGCGATGGTGGGGGAGGATGCCGGACAGACCTGGCAGGCCCAAACGCATTGTGAGGGTCTGCTGGGAACGTCTGGCAGAGTCTCCTGTCAGAGAGAGTTTCAATTCACACCTCCGGGAGAACTTTGAACATGTCACGAGGGAGGTGCTGGACATTGAGTCCGAGTGGACCATGTTCCGAACCTCTATTGTCGAGGCGGCTGATTGGAGCTGTGGCCGCAAGGTTGTTGGTGCCTGTCGTGGCGGTAATCCCAGAACCCGTTGGTGGACACCAGCAGTGAGGGATGCTGTCAAGCTGAAGAAGGAGTCCTATCGGGTTATTTTGGCTCATAGGACTCCGGAGGCAGTGGACAGGTACCGACGGGCTAAGCGGTGTGCAGCTTTAGCAGTCGAGGAGGCAAAAACTCGGACATGGGAAGAGTTCGGGGAAGCCATGGAAAACGACTTCCGGACGGCTTCGAAGCGATTCTGAACCACCATACGCCGCCTCAGTAAGGGGAAGCAGTGCACTGTCAACACCGTGTATGACTGCTGACTTCGACTGCGGATGTTGTGGATCGGTGGAGGGAATACTTCGAAGACCTCCTCAATCCCACCAACACGTCTTCCTTTGAGGAAGCGGTTCCTGGGGATTCTGTGGTGGGCTCTCCTATTTCTGGGGCTGAGGTTGCTGAGGTAGTTAAAAAGCTCCTCGGTGGCAAGGCCCCAGGGGTGGATGAGATCCGTCCGGAGTTCCTTAAGGCTCTGGATGCTGTGGGGCTGTCTTGGTTGACAAGACTCTGCAGCATCGCGTGGACATCTGGGGCGGTACCTCTGGATTGGCAGACCGGGGTGGTGGTCCCTCTCTTTAAGAAGGGGGACCGGAGGGTGTGTTCCAACTATCGTGGGATCACACTCCTCAGCCTTCCCGGTAAGGTTTATTCAGGTGTACTGGAGAGGAGGCTTCGCCGGATAGTCGAACCTCGGATTCAGGAGGAACAGTGTGGTTTTCGTCCTGGTCGTGGAACTGTGGACCAGCTCTATACTCTCGGCAGGGTTCTTGAGGGTGCATGGGAGTTTGCCCAACCAGTCTACATGTGCTTTGTGGACTTGGATAAGGCATTCGACCGTGTCCCTCGGGAAGTCCTGTGGGGAGTGCTCAGAGAGTATGGGGTATGGGACTGTCTTATTGTGGCGGTCCGCTCCCTGTATGATCAGTGTCAGAGCTTGGTCCGCATTGCTGGCAGTAAGTCGGACACGTTTCCAGTGAGGGCTGGACTCCGTCACCGATTCTGTTCATAACTTTTATGGACAGAATTTCTAGGCGCAGCCAAGGCGTTGAGGGGTTCCGGTTTGGTGGCCACGGGATTAGGTCTTTGCTTTTTGCAGATGATGTAGTCCTGATGGCTTCATCTGGTCGGGATCTTCAGCTCTCACTAGATCGGTTCGCAGCCGAGTGTGAAGCGACCGGAATGAGAATCAGCACCTCCAAGTCCGAGTCCATGGTTCTCGCCCGGAAAAGGGTGGAGTGCCATCTCCGGGTTGGGGAGGAGACCCTGCCCCAAGTGGAGGAGTTCAAGTACCTAGGAGTCTTGTTCACAGGGGGGGGGAAAGTGGATCGTGAGATCGACAGGCGGATCGGTGCGGCGTCTTCAGTAATGTGGACGTTGTATCGATCCGTTGTGGTGAAGAGAGAGCTGAGCCGGAAGGCAAAGCTCTCAATTTACCGGTCGATCTACGTTCCCATCCTCACCTATGGTCATGAGCTTTGGGTCATGACCGAAAGGATAAGATCACGGGTACAAGCGGCCAAAATTAGTTTCCTCCGCCGGGTGGCGGGTCTCTCCCTTAGAGATAGGGTGAGAAGCTCTGCCATCCGGGAGGAACTCAAAGTAAAGCCGCTGCTCCTTCACATCGAGAGGAGCCAGATGAGGTGGTTCGGGCATTTGGTCAGGATGCCACCCGAACGCCTCCCTAGGGATGTGCTTAGGGCACGTCCAACCGGTAGGAGGGCTAGGGGAAGACCCAGGACACGTTGGGAAGTTTATGTCTCCCGGCTGGCCTGGGAACGCCTCGGGATCCCCCGGGAAGAGCTAGACGAAGTGGCTGGAGAGAGGGAAGTCCGGGCTTCCCAGCTTAGGCTGCTGCCCCCGCGACCCGACCTCGGATAAGCGGAAGATGATGGATGGATGATGGATGGACGAACCTTTCATCCTCGCTCAAACTAATGGGGAAATTTTCGTTTTCTCGGTCCAAATAGCTGTTTTTGTTGGAGGCTCCCATTAAAATCAATGTGAGAATGTGAGGAGCCATCAACATGTGACGTCATCGTCTGCGACTTCCGGTAGTGGCAAGGCTTTTCTGTTAGCAAGCAAAAGTTGCGAACTTTATTGTGGATGTTCTCTACTAAATCCTTTCAGCAAAAATATGGCAATATCGCGAAATGATCAAGTATGACACATCGTTTGGATAAGAAAATCTCATTTCAGTAGGCCTTTAAATATATATATATATATATATATATATATATATATATATATATATAAAATTCTCCATATTAGCAGCCATAGTGATTCATTTATTCAGCGGAGCAATACCACTTGGATCCGACAAAAAAGTAAACACAAATGCTGTCTTCCTCGCTGATAAAACATGATAGCAACATGCATCTGCTAGCTCACGATCGCCCCCACTTCTCAGTGTGGCGAGTTGGAGTACTACAAGAGGCACTCTAATACAGTACTTAAATCTGTATTTTGATAATGATGATGATGATGATGTATCTGTTCAAGTGAACAAATGGATCCACAAGGGACAACAACCCTTTCCACAGACTACACACACATCATAAACATCAATATTAGAAGCCCACAACAATATATTTGAAGAAAACTTTAGGAATAAAAGTGAAGATGTGAGGTGAAATAAGTACAAATGCAGCAATAAAAACAAGCAACTCCAGTCACGATGGCTCTAAAGTTCAGTGATGTGTTGCTAACTTCAGACTTTTTCTTCTTTGTTGATGTTTTTCTGTAGTTAACATCCATGATGTAACAATGCTGCTCATCTACTAGAGTCCACATTTTGTTAAATATTTTATTCATTCATACTTTTAATTGGATAATAACATCAATAAAAATACATAGGAAGAAAATGTGTGAAAAAAACCCCCAAGTGAAAATAAAGATGTCCTCTCTTTAACAATGAGAAAATCAAATAAATTAGTAGCTACATACATGATATTCAATACATGCACACAACTTAAAAACTCCAGGACAACATATAACAGTAGAAGATGAGAAGCACTACATACAACATCAAATATACATTCATATTAAAGGAGAACATTATCACAATTTCAGAAGAGTTAAAACCAATAAAAATCAGTTCCCAGTGGCTTATTTTATTTTTCGAAGTTTTTTTCAAAATTTTACCAATCATGGAATATCCCAAAAAAAGGCTTTAAAGTGCCTGATTTTCGCTATCTGTAAATCCAGCGTCCATTTTCCTGTGACGTCACATAGTGATGCCAATACAATCAAACATGGCGGACAGACCAGCAAGATATAGCGACATTAGCTCGGATTCAGACTCGGATTTCAGCGGCTTAAGCGATTCAACAGATTACGCATGTATTGAAACGGAGGGTTGGAGTGTGGAGGCAGATAGCGAAAACGAAATTGAAGAAGAAACTGAAGCTTTTGAGTGAATAGCTATTGAAGCTATTCTGCGATTGCCTTCTAACCAAAGAGTGCATCTTTTGACCACTGGAGCAACTTAAATCCGTCGATTGGTAAGTGTTTGTTTGGCATTAAATGTGGGTGGAGGGAAAGGCTGGAGGCAAATATAGCTACAAATGTACATACAGCTAGCCTAAATAGCATGTTAGCATCGATTAACTGGCAGTCATGCCGTGACCAAATATGTCTGATTAGCACATAAGTCAATAACATCAACAAAACTCACCTCTGTGATTTCGTTGACTTTATCGTTGGAAATGCATCTGCTTTGAGTGTCGCAGGATATCCATACATCTCTGAGCCATGTCTGTCGTAGCATCGCCGGTAAAATGTGCATACCAAACGAGGGACTTTCGCATCTTTTGACACTGGAGCAACTTAAATCCGTCGATTGGTATGTTTTTGTTTGGCATTAAATGTGGGTGGAGGGAAAGGCTGGATGCAAATATAGCTACAAATGTACACACAGCTAGCCTACATAGCATTTTAGCATCGGTTAGCATGCCGTGCTAATCGATCCAGACTCCACGCTAATCAACTTGAATCCGTCCCTGATCGTGTTGTTACACCCTCTGACAACACACCGACAAGGCATAATGTCTCCAAGGTACGGAAAACAGTAAAAAAAAAAACGGAAAATAACTGAGCTGATATGACTCAGTGTTTGCAATGTGTTTGAAAAAATTGCGGCTTGACTCCCTATGTGACATCACAAAGAATAATAGAAAGGCGTTTAATTCGCCAAAGTTCACCCATTTAGAGTTCGAAAATCGGTTAAGAAAATATATGGTCTTTTTTTAAAGGTATATATTGACGCTTACATAGGTTTGATGATAATGTTCCCCTTTAAGCGATTCAACAGATATCGCATGTATTGAAACGGATGGTTGGAGTGTGGAGGCAGATAGCAAATATTAAATTCAAGAAGAAACTGAAGCTATTGAGCAAATAGCTATTGAAGCTATTTGGCGATCGCCTTCTAACCAAAGATTGCATCTTTTGACCACTGGAGCAACTTAAATCTGTCGATTGGTAAGTGTTTGTTTTGCATTAAATGTGGGTGGAGGGAAAGGCTGGATGCAAATATAGCTACAAATGTACATACAACTAGCCTAAATAGCATGTTAGCATCGATTAGCTGGTAGTCATGCCGTGTACAAATGTCTGATTAGCACATAAGTCAATAACATCAACAAAACTCACCGTTGTGATTTCGTTGACTTTATCGTTGGAAATGCATCTGCTTTGAGTGTCGCAGGATATCCACACATCTCTGTGCCATGTCTGTCGTAGCATCGGCGGTAAAATGTGCAGAACAAACAAGGGACTTTCGCATCTTTTGACAATGGTGCAACTTGAATCTGTCGATTGGTATGTGTTTGTTTGGCCTTAAATGTGGGTGGAGAGAAAGGCTGGATGCAAATGTAGGTGCAAATGAGGCATAGCGATGCGACATGTACCTACAGCTAGCCTAAATAGCATGTTAGCATGACGTTCTAATCAATGCACATTCCAACTTGAATCCGTTCCTGATCGTGTTGTTACACCCTCAGACAACCCACCGACGATTCATGATGTCTCCAAGGTATGGAAAACAGTCGAAAAAACGGAAAATAACAGAGCTGATTTGACTTGTGTGTGTAATGTGTTTGAGGAAATGGCGGATTGCTTCCAATTGTGATGTCACGGGTGAAAGGTCATCGCTCCGACAGCGAACAATTGAGAGGTGTTTAAATCGCCAAATTCGCCCTTTTAGAGTTTGGAAATCGGTTAAAAAACATGTGGTCTTTCTTCTGCAACATCAAGGTATTTATAGACGCTTACATAGGTCTGGTAATAATGTTCCCCTTTAAACATGCTGTGTTATTAGAGTACATTTAGCACAATCACTGTTTAAGTGTTTTTAAATCCCTGCAGCTTCCATGACTGTTACACACTTGTGTTTACTGACCTGATACTTATACCTGAACCTTTTATCACACACAGTGCAACTCAACGGGTTCTCTCCAGTGTGTGTTCTCATGTGTTTGGTCATGTATTGCTTTCTGGAGAAACTCTTCTTACAAATAGAGCAAGTAACAGGTTTCTCTCCAGTATGTGTTCTCATGTGTGTGGTCATGACAAGCTTTGTGGAGAAACTCTTCTTACAAACAGAGCAAGTAAAAGGTTTCTCTCCAGTGTGTGTTCTCATGTGTGTGGTCATGTCAAGCTTTCTGGAGAAACTCTTCTTACAAACAGAGCAAGTAAAAGGTTTCTCTCCAGTATGTATCCTCATGTGTATTGTAATATAACTCTTGTGTCTAAATGATTTCCCACATTCAGAGCAGTCCAAGTGTTTGTTGTTAGTATGATGTCTCGTATCACCTTTGGAGTCATTTTTACTCTCCAAAGGTTTTTGGATGTGGTCACTGTGATCAGAAGAGTGTGACATCATGTGGTCCATGTCTGACAGTGGAGCAAAGATGCTGTCTGGTTCTGACTTTATATCTTCACAATGCTCTCCATCAGCTTCTGTGATGTGTTGACTTACAAGCTCCACCCCTCTGTTCTCCTCACTTTGACTGTGATGAAGCTGTAAGGACTGAGCTTCATCTTCATCATTATCCTCCACCAACATTTGAAGCTGCTTCCACAGTTCCTCCTCTTCCTCTTTAATGTGGGAGGGGGCCTGTAGCTCCTTCTGTCCCACACTGAAGCTACACTCTTGCTGCTTGGAGGGAATCTCTTCATGACTCTCTGCTGACACCTGCTGGATGTCTGCAGAACATAAAACACAAATGAGGTGTTACTGTATTGAAGTTTGCAGTATTCAAACTATTCACATGTGAGCTAGGCCAAACAGACAGTGATGGGCAAGCGACCTGGAAAATGTAGTAAGCTAAGCTACAAGTTACTCTCCATTAAATGTAGCTAAGCTATCCTCAGAGAATTGTAGCAAGCTACACTACATGCTACACTGCAAAAGTAGCTTGCCACATCAAAGCTACATTTAACAGCATTTCTATCTATTGGCCCACATGTATAATATCAGTGTTAATGTAACTGAGAGTGTACACATGGACCCAGTGAGAGAACTACATGTCTTCAACTCATCACTGAGCTTGTTCCACTATTTAACTCCTAAAACTGAAATACATTTGTATTTTGTATTCCTTCTTACTTTACCTATTTCAAAAATCAATATCCCCCGTAAATGATAGTTTTCTTTTCTTAATTGAAATAACCTAATAATACAAGCTGGAAGACTGTTGCTTTACTCGAAATATAATTTCCAAGGTTTTTAAAAACACAATATCTGAAAATTTTGACACATTAGAACTCATAAATAATGGATTTGTATGTCCATAGTAGCACGCGTTGTGTATTATTCTGATGACCCTTTTTTGAAGTTGAATTATTGGGTCTATATTTGTTTTATAAACATTTCTCCAAACTTCAACACAATATGTTAAATATGGAAAAACAATAGAATAATATAACATATGCAGACATGTCTTATTCAGCATGTTTTACTTTATAAAGAGTAGCAATGGATTTGGATTGGTTTCCCTTTACCGTATTTTTCGAATTATAAGTCGCTCCGGAGAATAAATCGCACCGGCCGAAAATGCATAATAAAGAAGGAAAAAAAACATATAGGTCGCACTGGAGAATAAGTCACATTTTTTGGGGACATTTATTTGATAAAATCCAACACCAAGAATAGACATTAGATAGGCAATTTAAAATAAATAAAGAATAGTGAACAACAGGCTGAATAAGTGTACGTTATATGAGGCATAAATAACCAACTGAGAAGGTGCCACCTATGTTAACCTAACATATTATGCTAAGAGTCATTCAAATAACTATAACTTATAGATCATGCTATACCTTTACCAAACAATCCGTCATTCCAAATCGCTAAATCTGATGAAATCTACTTAGTCGGTGTCGCTTCTAAACAACTCTGCCAAGTCCAAAGTAGACAATGTGCCGCTTCCTCTTCTATCGGTACGTCTAATATTTTTTGATATTTTACAGTAATGTGTTAATAATTTCACACATAAGTCCCTCCAGAGTATAAGTCGCACCCCAAGCCAAACTATGAAAAATAAATGTGATTTTTTAATCCGAAACATTGCACATTTGCACACGCTCCCAGTGTGTGGACGACACAGCAGTAAGTGACAAGCATGAACGCCAAACTCATTCCTAACCATTTTTATTCAATATAATTATCCGTCCATTTTTTACCGCTTGTCCCTTTCGGGGGCGCAGGGGCCTATCTCAGTTAGTCATTGTGGAAAAAAAATGGACATTTAAAAATATGTATACGTTCTGTTAAAGGCCTACTGAAAGCCACTACTAGCCACCACGCAGTCTGATAGTTTATATATCAATGATGAAATATTAACATTGCAACACATGCCAATACGGCCTTTTTAGTTTACTAAATTGCAATTTAAAATTTCCCGGGAGTTTCGTCTTGAAAACGTTGTGTAATGATGACGTGTACGCAAGACGTCACGGGTTTTTAGGAAGTATGAGCGCTGCACACACACACAGCTAAAAGTCGTCTGCTTTAACGGCATAATTACACAATATTTTGGAGATCTGTGTTGCTGAATCTTTTGCAATTTGTCCAATTAATATTGGAGGAGTCAAAGTAGAAAGATGGAGTTGGGAAGTTTTAGCCACACAAACACACAGTGATTCCTTGTTCAAAATTCCTGGAGGTGAAACTTTCCTATGGATCAGAGTGCGGTCAAGCCAACATAGATCCCTACCAAATGTCACCCAGCAGGTTTTGGTGAGAAAATTGTGGTTAAAACGTCGCTTCTTACCGGAGAAAAGCTGAGCTTGTGCTGTCCATAGCTGCCGTCGACTCCCCTCAGACATTGGCGTCAACACACCTGTGGACACACACCTCCGACTATCAGGTACTATTAAACTCACTAAAACACTAGCAACACAATAGAAAGATAAGGGATTTCCCAGAATTAACCTAGTAAATGTGTCTAAAAACATGGGAATCCGTCCCAATGCAGTCGCGTTTTTCATTTTTAACTTGTTTTTTTGTTTTGTTTGTTTTTTGTAGAAGTCAATAGCCTCAAACACGAATCTTTCATCCTCGCTCAAATTAATGGGGAAATTGTCGTTTTCTCGGTCCGAATCGAAGTTTTGTTGGAGGCTCCCATTAAAAACAATGTGAATATGTGAGGAGCCATCAACATGTGACGTCATCGTCTGCGACTTCCGGTAAAGGCAGGGCTTTTCTCTTAGCACCGAACGTTGCGAACTTTATCGTGGATGTTCTCTACAAAATCCTTTCAGCAAAAATATGGCAATATCGTGAAATGATCAAGTATGACACATAGAATGGACCTGCTATCCCCGTTTACATAAGAAAATCTCATTTCAGTAGGCCTTTAAACCACTAATAATAAACCAAACAATTAAACAAGGCAACTAGGTAAAGAATCTGGGTATTATCTTCCACCCAACTCTCTCCTTTGAGGCACACATGAAGAGCGTTACTAAAACGACCTTCTTTCATCTACGTAATATCGCTAAAATTTGCTCCAAATTGTCCACTAACGACGCCGAGATCATTTTCCATGCGTTTGTTACGTCTCGTCTCGATTACTGTAACGTATTATTTTGGGGTCTCCCCATGTCTAGCATTAAAAGATTACAGTTGGTACAAAATGCGGCTGCTAGACTTTTGACAAGAACAAGAAAGTTTGATCATATTACGCCTGTACTGTATATACCTTTATATACATATATACCTATACTGTATGTACCTTTATATACATACATATATACCTATACTGTATATACCTTTATATACATACATATATACCTATACTGGCTCACCTGCACTGGCTTCCTGTGCACTTAAGATGTGACTTTAAGGTTTTACTACTTACCTATAAAATACTACACAGTCTAGCTCCATCCTATCTTTCCGATTGTATTGTACCATATGTCCCGGAAAGAAATCTGCCTTCAAAGGACTCCGGCTTATTAGTGATTCCCAGAGCCCAAAAAAAGTCTGCGGGCTATAGAGCATTTTCCATTGGGGCTCCAGTACTCTGGAATGCCCTCCCGGTAACAGTTCGAGATGCTACCTCAGTAGAAGGATTTAAGTCTCATCTTAAAACTCATTTGTATACTCTAGCCTTTAAATAGATCCCCTTTTAGACCAGTTGATCTGCCGTTTCTTTTCTTTTCGTTTTCTCCTCTGCCCCCCACTCCATTGATTGATTGATTGTGCCTACAAAGAACTTAAAAAGCATCCAAACACCTCCATTAAGGTTTTATGTACATGCAGTAGGTATATATGTCATTTAGTAACAGGTACTTTTTTAAAAAGATGGAATATTTACATATTTTAGCTTATTAGCGCATTACTTTCAAAAAAGCATCACTACATTTGCTTTTTTTTTTTTTAACATCACTGAATATTACACACTGCAGTCTTCATGAGAGCCAACCTACTTTCTAAAATACCACTTACTGTACAAGGTCTGCTGTCACTATGACGCAGACTGATAGACTCTTGTTATATTCTCGTTTGGATGGAGAAAGACTCATAATCGTCGCACGATATGGGGGGTGAAGCCAAGCACCTATTCGGGCCTCAACTGGCTTTCAAAAGGGTACCAACTTGTCAGAGTATGTCCTCATCCTTCTACTATCCAGGTGAGAGGCACGATTCATGATCTGGAATAATCTTTCACCAGCACCGGGGCAAGGAAGGAGCTCACCAGCCGGTGATGTCAACATAGACACACAAGCTATAAATAGTTTGTTTGCGTTAGCACTCATAATAACAATATCACTAATACTTGGTTGGTATCCAAACCTCAAAATGCAAATGTAGTATTGTTGGTGCTTTTTGGATGGTTATAGAGGACCTCTCATTGGCTCCATTGCATGTAGACTTGTATTTACATTTATGAATTAGAATGTGCTGTATGTGTATGTATATATATATATATATATATATATATATATATATATATATATATATATATATATATATATATATAGTCATGTCGTTTATAATGATTGTGAACAATAAAAAACATTTCTCCAAAAACTGCAGTTTTTCTCTAAATTCCAGTGATTATATTCAAGACTTGAAGTGTATGAGCATGAAGTGATGAAGCCTACTTGGATGAGAGGACAAAGGTCTTGTAAGACAAAGTGAAGAGTCCAGTTGTGATGGATTGAATGCCCTGAGAATAAAATGTTGTGCTTACTTGGACTGTGATGAAGCTGTGAGGACTCAGGTGGTTTGTCTTCATGCTCTTCAGTCTTCACAGAGACAACAGTCAGTGGAAACTTGCTGACATCAGCCTCCTCCTGCCCTACAGGACACTCTCCCTCCTGACTCATCCACACTTCCTCCTCTACCTCTTTAATGTGAGGGGGCTGCTGGACGTCTGTTGGGTAAATAAGTAAATAAGATAAAGAGAGAATAGAAATAGTTTTGAACTGACGCTGTTAACACAATGACATTATTTGTGTTCTTTTGTGTGTTGTGTTAAAAGTGTGTAGCAAAACAACCAATAAAAACACAGAAATACCTATTTGTTTCCTAAAACTATTCAAAAGTGGTACAGTGAGTACAAACAACAGACTTGGAAATTTGATGAGGGGCAATTTGAAAAGGTTTTATAAGTACGAGGCGGCATTGATTGGGTCACTGAGGTAAAGTGTGTAAATATTTTATTCTCTATACGGTCTATTACACCTAATCTTTATCTCTAAACTTAACCATAATATTATAATGACATTGTCATTACCATAATTTCAATATCATGGAAATAAAAAAAAACCTAATACCAAAATCACTAAAAAAAACATTCATGGTATGTTTTTGTTATCATGCAAAATACGTTTTGGTGGTCATTTTGTTGGCTGGGCCAAAAGGAACTTTTACCAAAAGCATGTTTTAATATGTGCTGTTTCATGGAGTATCTTCATCAACAATTCCACTTTAGGAATTGGAGACCATCTACAACACGCTGAAGGAAAGTCAGTCACCTTTATGTTCTTTTAATAAATCAAGTGTTGACTACTTTGGTTATTGAAAATAAATGTTTACTTTCACTTATTGGTTGCATGTAAGTGAAAATCAGGAAGCGAAATTATTAGATTTGATTACAGTATAAAATGTATTTGGTGAGTGTGTGAGTTTAGTGTAAACATGTTGATACAGGTTTACATCTTCTTGGGGACTGGAACACAGATATGTCCTGAAAGGATGCACCCATTTTTAAAACCTTCACTAAGCTGTGCCACCAACATTGTCTCACTTAGCTCATTAAGCAAACTACCAGGGTGAGTGAGTCCTTTTAAACCTTTATAGACCTCCTTGTTACTTCTGACCAGTCTCAGATCACCACAACTGGAACTACTGTATGTGGCTTAAGTGATCACTCCATCATTTTCTATACCCATAAAGAACATAGAACCGAGGCTAACGGTCACAAAACAAGCGAAGTTAGAATCCTCAAGACCTAGACTAGCAAGGCTTTCAATGACAAACTGCCAAAATAAGACTCTCCCCGGTACTTGCAAGTACACAGGTCTTTGGGTCAATTCCTAATCCTAACCTCAGAAAAGTAGATAACTTCACAGTCAAAGTGGGTGACAATATTATAACAAACAAAAATGAGATTACCTATCTTGGCTGCATCGTAAAGACTAATCTCTCCGGTGAAAACATTACTACTAAATTAGTCAAAGAATCGACCAACGAGTTCTGTTCTTACTAGTGTTGTCCCGATACCAATATTTTGGTACCGGGACCTGTACCAAAATGTATTTCGATAATTTTCTAAATAAAAGTGACCACAAAAAGCTGCATTATTGGCTTTAACAAAAAAATCTTAGGGTACATTAAACATATGTTTCTTATTGCAAGTTTGTCCTTAAATAAAATAGTCAACATACAAGACAACTTGTCTTTTAGTAGTAAGTAAACAAACAAAAGCTCCTAATGTATTCTGCTCACATATGCAGCAACATATTGTGTCATTTATATTCTATTATTTTGTCAAAATTACAAAGGACAAGTGATAGAAAATTTATTATGAATCTACTTGTTCATTTACTGTTAATATCTGCTTATTTTCTGTTTCGACATGTTCCATCTACACTTTAATAATCACTTATTCTTCTGTAGTTGGGATACTTTACATTAGTTTTGGATGATACCACAAATATGGGTATCAATCTGATACCAGGTATACATGATCATACATTGGTCATATTCAAGTGTTCATGTGTCCAGAGACATATTTTCTTAGTTTATAAACATACATTTTTTTTTTTTTTTAAATGAAAGAAGATGTTGTGATGCCTAAAAATATTGATGTACTCATAGAAGTAGTACTTTTTAGAGGTGGTATAGTACCCAATATGATTAATTAGTATCGTGGTACTATACTAATACCAGTATACCGTACAACCCTAGTTCTTACATAGTAGGATCACCCCGCTGGTGGGTAGAAATACCTGGACACCTGTGAAATATAAATTGATCATTGCGATAAGTATTTTACTTGTACTATTTGCCATCTCCAGTATCATGAGTATTCCACAGCGTACTCGAACATTAAATGTTACCTTTAGACTTCACATCAGGGTATATCTGAACTCCAATATGCGCTCTTGAAAAAGTTTGATAATCATCCTCTTCAGTCGAATGTTGATAAGAGTTCGAAAACATGTCCTGTAACACCTGTAACAAAATAATGGGGAGACTTCACTCAGGTTAACCATACCCAAATAGACACAAAATACTGCATTACACAAGACTACCCGAATGTACTCGAATGATTGAAAAAAATGAATGCTTTTAAGCTAAATTATTGGTAAACACAGTACATGCATATTAATTTACGTAAAACCGTGAGTAATCAAAGTTTTCATCAATTAATATATTCTGTAGACATACCCTCATCCGCTCTCTTTTCCTGAAAGCTGATCCGTCCAGTTTTGGAGTTGATGTCGGCAGGCCAGGGAAACTAGGGCCCATATTCTTCACTTGATCATCTTCGGTAGAAGCGGTGTGAGCCAAGACATCCAGGGGGTTTAGCTCGCTCATCTGCCGGAACAAACTGCCGCCATTGCTTGCCGTGCTATCGAGGTCCTTTGTCCCTGAATAGCTCACACACTTCGGCACGTTCAATGGGGGTCTGGCGGCAGATTTCTTTGACTTTATCGTTGGAAATGCATCTGCTTTGAGTGTCGGAGGATATCCAAACATTCTTGCCATCTCTGTCGTAGCATAGCTTTCGTCGGTAAAGTGTGCGGAACAAACGACTGACCATTTCGTCGGCTTTCCCCACACCCTCGTATTTTGAACAAATTTCGTCCAATTTCTTGCCACTTTTGCATCTTTGGGCCAGTGGTGCAACTTGAATCCCTCCCTGTTGGTGTTGTTACACCCTCCGACAACACACCGACGAGGCATTATGTCTCCAAGGTACGGAAAACTGTCGAAAAAACGAAAAATAACAGCTGATTTGACTTGGTGTTTGTAATGTGTTTGAGAAAATGGCGGATTGACTCCCTTTGTGACGTCACGTTAACACGTCACATAGAAAGGTGTTTAATTCGCCAAAATTTACCCATCTAGAGTTTGGAAATTGGTTGAAAAATATATATGGTCTTTTTCCTGCAACATCAAGGTATATATTGAAGCTTACATAGGTCTGGTGATAATGTTCCCCTTTAAGACTCTAACACAAGCACTCATTTAATCTCACTTTGACTACGGAGTTCATGTTTAGTACCGTGACGCCTTAAAAGCCCCGAAAAACAAACTCCAGACAGCCCAAAACCAAATGATTGGGCTTCTACTCAACCGTCCATCTCGGGCTCACCTTTCCGCCAACCATTTCCTTAACATGGGGAGGCTCTTGGTGGCCGACAGAGTACATCTTCTTGCAGTTGGTCTGGTGTACAAGATACACCATACCACTAACATACCCATGTACCTGTCTAGATACTTCAAAATATATTGACCATTATAAAACCAGGTAGTTGTACAAATCACATTCGACACAGATTTCACTCCCAAAAAAAAATTCTGATTTGTTTGCCTGCTATACCACCAATATGTGGAAGTCCCTATCAAAAAGAAAATACATTACAGGTTGTGGCTACTTATAACTCGGAATATACATAGCCTTTTACCCATTTGAAATTATATTTTCATTTATTTGTATTTTAAATGCTACTTTCTACAAAGTACTGTGTGAATTCGTCCTCATACTTTGCTATGGTTCTTTGGCACATTTTCACACAATCACAACACTTTACACTCACACTTAATGTGGACCCCGACTTAAACAAGTTGAAAAACGTATTCGGGTGTTACCTTTTAGTGGTCAATTGTACGGAATATGTACTCTACTGTGCAATCTACTAATAAAAGTATCAATCAATCAATCACTTGATCTCTACTTAGCGATGTGTTGATAACTTCTGTGTCTTCTGTTAGCAGCTAACAAGCTAAGCTAACTAGCGAGCTAAGCTAACTAACAAGCAAAGATAGCACCAGAAGCGGCACAGTGCTTCTAGCGCATCGAGACCACTTTATCCTTAAATAAAGAATCACAGATGCATTTTATACGACGTAAGTATTTCAAACTGGAGAACAAATAATAGGACTGACTTATTAGCGTCTTTCTCCTTCGATGTGCTCTTTCTGATGTCTTCCGTTTACACCGGAAGCTGGGAATGACGTCACAGCCGAGTGGACGAAGAGGTAGCTCTATATAAGATATTGCCTGCTGTCACTGTTACCATGCTTTTCTTTTACGTAATATTTATTTGAAATACAATGTGATATAAAAGAGTGTCTTGTTTTTCAAAAATAAATTCAAAGTATATCAAACAAAGCTTTAATGTTGGGGTTCAGTGGCGTCCCCGTGCGACATTTATTGCAACGACAAGAGTGAAAGTGCTAGAAATTGTAGCGATATTACTGCCTGATTTATTAAAATGTACCCTTCCACGTGTTTTTATTATTGTTCCCGTTTACTCCTAGATAATCTATTTCCATACAAAACATTGTGAATTAGTGAATTATATTTATATAGCGCTTTTCTCAAGTGACTCAAAGCGCTTTACATAGTGACACCCAAGATCTAAGTTACATTTAAACCAGTGTGGGTGGCACTGGGAGCAGGTGGGTAAAGTGTCTTGCCCAAGGACACAACAGCAGTGACTAGGATGGCACAAGCGGGAATCGAACCTGCAACCCTCAAGTTGCTGGCACGGCCACTCTACCAACCGAGCTATTCAAATATCACAGAACGTGATGTCGCAGGAGCTCTGTCATAAAACCAATTTTAAGTCCAGGATCGTGTTGTGAATTAATTTCAATTTTTATAAAGTGTAAAACATTTGCTCTCATCAACAAAAGTCTCTTTCTTAAAGTGAAATCCAAATTCTCACATTGTGTTAATGTTTTCAATTTATTCATTCAGTCTTGGAAGATTGTACAAAATAGAAAAAACATTTAAATTATTATATTTACTGAAATAATTTAAGTGGTTTTAAATAAGTATGTTTAAGCACAAGTTTATTATTTTTTTTATATTTTTTTAATTAAATTTTATTGTTATGGTCTCTCATATTTACTTTTACTTTCTTTAACGGGTTTTGTTTGTCGGAGGATTGGATTTAATGTGATGGTTTTTTTTATATATTGCTGTGTAAAATATTAAACAAACACAGACTCATATTGTATTGAAAGTACCGTAATGTGTCTAAACATTGTTTATGTATGTTTAATTGTTCAATAAAAAAAATAAACAAATACTCAGAAGTAGAACTGGTTAGCAAATAAACTCTTATTTTAACATAAGAAATGTTGAAGTCATATTACATGATATTATATAAATATGCATATTAAATATAATTTGAATAGTTGGCAAGTAAACAAAATGCATTTGCCATACCTAATTGTATTATATCAATTATAACTCAACCCCACACTTTACAACATGTATTCACACTTTGTTGTGTGAAAATATTTTACACAAACTTACATTCAATTATAGTAATGATTATAATATAATAAGATATATAAAAATGTTTGTTCTGGATCTAAATTAATGCATGGAAAATAAATAATTAAACAATTAATCTTTTTAGTGAGGTGGCATCTTTTTCACCTGAAAATAAATCTACTTAATTGTGCAAATAAAGTCTTACGTATTACTTGTATTACATTTGAATAGAACCTTATTAGATTAGATTAGATAGTACTTTATTTATTCCGTCAGGAAAATTACAATTTTCAGCACAATCCCATTCAAGATCAGACAAACATTACAGGGAGACAGAACAGGATCGCTGACGGGTCTGCCGGCTTCCAGCGCCCCTTACAAAAAAAGATGAGATACAGGTAAACAAGGGGGGAGGGGGGGGGGGGGGAATAGAAGATTAAAATAAAATAAAAAAATCGGTCTTAGCCTGGGCCCTGGAGAGGGGGTGCAGACTGAGGCCAAGAGAAAAAAAATAAACAAAAAAAACCAACAACAACATAGTACACATCCCTCTTCCATGTGTGTAAGAGGGAAACATCAAACATCAAAGAACACATATGACATTAAAGACATTAAAGCAGCAGATACAACCAGACACTTCTACATACAGCTATGAATAAAAAGTAAAATAAACATATCCACTGTGGTGGCCTCTGCGGTGTTCCACGCCATCGTCCGCTGGGGTGGAGGGAGGATGGCCAGAGACAGGAGCAGACCCAACAAAGCAACCAGGACAGCCGACTCCACTCTCGGCCAGTGTCCAGTCCGCATGGATGAGCGATGATACGTCCAAGGAGACTGAGGTGTCCGACACCTGCTCACCCAGCCAAGACACCGCGGAGCCTCTCCGTCCCAGCGCTCAGTGCCAGCTCCGCAGTCCTGTCCCCTCATCCGCATCTCCTCCAGTCTCTCCAAAGCGACTCCGGTGTGGCAGAGACCCAGCAGCTGGTCTCCATGGCCAAAAGGCTCCCGGGAGGCAGATCCAGAAGTCCACAAAAAAAGCACCACAGAGGTCACGAAAGTGCCACCCCTTGTCACACAGTCCCAAAGGGTCCCGGACCAAAAGGCAAAAAAATATAATAACACATGAAAACAAGAGGGAAACACAAAAGGATGATACAAGAGCACAGAGCTCCTGCCTTCAACATGGCTGACGGAAACCAAAATGGCTGACTTCCTTTTGGGTTTCAAATATGGCTTCTTGAGACTTTTACGTTCCTCCTGTCATGATAGACGCCGCTGGTGATGTTCCCGGCGATACGTGAATCTGGGGCGAGGGGCACAATCATTCACATTTTCAAGAGTTAATATTTGATGTTTGGCTTCGGGGCTCCTAAACTAGCTCATATTTTGGTGGCTAGATTTGGAGAGTTTTGGTGCCGAGTAAGGTCCTGAAAAATGTGATTTCAATTTGTTTTCAAGCCTTATATATCTTTACCTCCATTCTTTCCATCTTTACCTTTATTCTCCCTTTCCACCTTTTCTGTCCAGCTTTACCTTCATCATTGCCTCTTCTCTCCATCTTAACCTCCATTCACTCCTTTTCTCTTTCTTTTTACCTCCATTCTCTTTTTTTTCCATCTTAACTTCATTTTCCCTTCTTTACCTTTTATTTGCTCCATCCTTACCTTCATTCTCACCTTTTCTCTCCATCGTTACCTCCATTTTCTGCTTTTTTCTCCATCTTTACCTTCATTGTCTCCTTTTTTTCTCCATCTTTACCTTTATTCTCTCAATTTATCTCCATCTTTGCCTCCCATCTTCTCTCCACGTCATCCTCCATTCACACGTGACTTCCTGGGCAGAGCTTCCTGAGGTGTTCCTCCTCCAGAAGAGTCCATCCTCTCCGGTCAGCTGCATGGCGACTTGTTTTGGAGGAAAGACGGCAAGCAGATGTTGGATGAGGTGGAGCACGGAGAGCTGCTCCCCAACCACGACAGAACCTTCCAGATGTGGGTGGAGGTGGAGGGCAAGTAGGAATGTGTGTTCCAGCTGTCTGGCGTGAAGGAGGACCTGGTCACCAAGCTGGAGAGAAGAAGCAAGCCATGAAGGTGAGAAAGACACATCTAGGACATGTTGAATAGTGTCAATGGAAGCACCTGATGTTCCTTCATGTGACTTGTCAAGCAGCTGTCAAACAAATCAATCATACCATACCAACAGGCAACGTGAGCGTCACTGCCACGCTGGCGGTCCTCGCTGTGGTGCTCCTCCTGGCGGCCCCCACGCCCCTCATCATCATCATCATCATCTTCATCATCATCATGCGTCGCCCAAGCAGACAAGGTGAGGGACACAAATGTTTCCTCTTTCAGGAAGATGCCAAAAAGTCTCTGCCGTTATTTATGAGATGTGAATTTCACCTGCTTTCTCTTTCATTTCAGCCCAATACCATCCAGCTGCTAAGTAAAACATCTTCTCTTTCTTGGAAACTAGAACAATAAAGCAGTGGTGAAGAAGCATCACTCACACACTTTGTAAGTTGAAGTTATTAATATCATTTATTCATCTTTGTTATACACCTTTTTGTCAGCTATAATCAATATAATGACTTTCTGTTTCTGTTAGCATCAACATTCTGGATTGTTGGTATCTTTGTAAGGGTCAACTTGCAAACTTGCTGTTTGAAGGTGTGATGTAGACACCTGTTACAAGTTTAGCAGGGAAATAAAAGCTTCCCTCCATCAGGAGTAGCTTGATACTGGTGTAAGCCCACACAATAGAAAGTATCACAGCCAATTTTTGATGAGTGCTCATGATCATGAACATCTAGGGCCTGATCTATTAAAGGTTTGTGTGTATTCAAACATGTGCAAACTTCATCTACTTAACTCCTGCGCAGGGTCTCTGGAGGTCTGGTCTTGGGCACAGTTGGGTTTTCCAACAGGACATTGACCCCAAACACACCTCAAAAGTGGTAAAGGAATGGCTAACTCAGGCTAGAATAAAGGTTTTAGAATGGCCTTCCCAAAGTCCTGACTTAAACGTGTGGACAATGCTGAAGAAAAAAGTCCATGTCAGGAAACCAAGAAATTTAGATGAACTGCACCAATTTTGTCAGCAGTGGTCAAAAACCAAAAGCGCTTTATTGCAGTGAAACTTGCCAAGGGACATGTAAGCAAATATTAACATTGCTGTATGTACACTTTTGACCCAGCACATTTTCAGTAGACCCATAATAAATTCATAAAAGAAGCAAACTTCATGAATGTTTTTTGTGAGCAACAAGTATGTGCTTCAATCACTACATCACAAAAAAATAGTAGTTGTAGAAATGATTGGAAACTGAAGTCAGCCATGACATGATGTTCTTTACAAGTGTGTGTAAACTTTTGACCTGACTAAGACACTGGAGGGTTGGTTGCACATGAGCCTTGAAGCCAAGCTGAACCTGTTTGGAGACTTAGTCTTAGACTAGTCAGGAAGTAGAAGAGCAGAATTCCCAGCTGCAAAGATGTGATATGAGTGAAGATGGACTTCCTTCACCAGAGTGAGGTGTGGGCTTAGCATGAGCAGCGTAAGCAGCTCACGGTGCGTTTTGTGCTCCGCCAGCTGGTGACGGTGGTAACCAGCTCTCAGAGAGACGTGAAGGCTGAAGGCTGAAGGCTGAGTGACACACAGCACAGTGAGGACTTTGCTTTTTCACGCACCTCCAAATGTTCTTCTGACTTTGTGTGAAGATGATGTTCACTCTGCCACATGCTAACATCTGCACCTGCTTTTGTTGGGAATGTGCTGTGACCATGAAAATGATCAAAATATACAGGAACAACATCAAAATCACATAGAAATTAGAGGCTTCCGGTCTGATAAGGTAGGGGACAGACGTGCGAGAGGAGGGCTCCGGTCCAACTTTTCATCTACTCTTTAAGTCTAACTACTTTACGGTGTTGTTTTTTTCTTTTTGGCTGATGCACCCTTTTTTTTTGTGCAAAATACTGTGGTTATTGCGACGGAATGAGCAACTCGAAGACAAAGCCGACAACAGCAACAACTCGAGCAGCTAGCGTCTCAGCTAAGCTAGCTAACATGGCGGCCGCAACAGCTTCAGGGTCGGAAGACAAGAGAGCCGAACTCGAGGGTCAACCCGACCTAGTCACCAAGAACGACATCGAGGCTCTCCTCAAAAAACAGCGCGATAGCTTCAAGGCTGATATGACTTTTTTGATTCAACAGTCGACTGAGTCCCTGAAGCTCATTAGGACAACAGGTGACGTCATTTAACAGCCGTCTGACTAAAACCGAAGTCACAGTGGGTGAAAACTTTGAAAAACTCACCGAGATGGAAGCTGCTGTGATGTCTCTACAGTCCCAAACTACGGTGCTCCTGGAACGAGTGGACGACCTCGAGAACCGGTCCCGCCGCTCCAATTTGAGAATGATCAACATCCCAGAGGGAAGCGAGAAAGAACAGGACCCGACCAAATTTGCGTCTGACTTGTTGATGACGATAACGGGTCCTGATGTTTTCAGCAGCCCACCGGAGATGGAGAGAGCTCACCGCTCCCTTGGTCCCAGACCACTGGATGCTGGCGCCGGAAAACCGCGGACCTTCATAGTTAAATTTCCCCGTTTCCAGGAGAAAGAAAAAGTCCTCAAATGGGCCAGACAACACAAGATGGATTACCGCGGCACCGAGCTGAGAGTTTACCCGGACATCAGCCCTGCTTTGGCCAAGAAACGAGCTGCTTTCAACCCCGTCAAAAATATGCTCTACCTGAAAGGAATAAAGTTCCGCTTGCTGCATCCCGCCCGTCTCCAGGTGTCCTTCAGAAATGAAAAGTTGTACTTTGATTCTCCACAAAAAGCCCAGGACTTCTACGACGAGCGCATCGCTCCCACAGGTTAGTGGAAGATGACTTTGTATAGAAGGCGTTTCAGGCCAAAAGTACGTTGAAGAGGACATTAACGGGTGCGTCAGAAAAACAATGGACATTGTTTATTCAGGCTTGCAGGCAACTAATCATCCTGTGTGGAACTTATTTGAGGTATGGTTATATCTGTCGGTCAATTTTTGCACTGCAACTTTTCTCTTTTTTTTTTTTTTTCCTTTTCTGTAAATTTTTTCCTTAAAAGTTATGACTACCTTAAATATTTTAATTGTAATTTTTATTTCTCTATTTTATCTAATTTTTTCAGTCTGAAACGGTCACTTACCAGGGGCTACTTATTATTGTTATTATCATCATTTATCTATCTATTTATTTATCTATTTTATTTTATTTAAGAGAGGATAATTTTTTTTTTTTTTTTTTTTTTTTCCCCCCTCTCCCATTATTATTTTCTATATATAATTGTGCTGCCAATATGGCGGCTATTTCTATTTAAGTGGCACCTACTGTATATTATATTGCAGATACAGGAGCCCTACCTGCTCGGTGATATTAGTGCACATATTAATGTTATACGGAAGTAACAGAGTTTATGGAGTCCCGCTGCTAGTTCTAGTTCTTAGAACAAGCTTAGGGTGGTTTAGGAGTGTTTATTTGTTTTCTGTTTCTATGGGTTTTGTTTTGGGGTTTTTGTGTGTTAGGTCCTACAAATTTGTTTTTTTCTTTTAGTCCTGTCCGTAATTTAATACCACTTCCTTCTACAAAGCATTGTGTCATCTCACCATATTTTTTACAAATGTGATTATGGCTAATACAAACAAAAAAAGGGTTATCTTGCTTGAGATTTGTTTCTTGGAACGTTAAAGGGATCAACGGCCAAGTCAAAAGAGGTAGAGTATTTTCCCATTTAAAACATCTTAAAACTGAAATTGCTTTCCTACAAGAGACTCACCTGACCACTAAGGATCACCATAGATTAAAGGCCTCATGGGTTGGACAATCTTTTCACTCAAATTTCAGCAACAAAGCAAGGGGTACAGCTATTTTAATACACAAAAGAACCCAATTTAGCCCAACAAAAGTCATAACTGACCATCAAGGTTGTTTTGTAATAGTCTCAGGTTCTCTTAACAATATGTCTGTTGTCCTTGCCAACCTTTATGCACCCAATTGGGATGATGAAGCTTTTATTAGGAAAGTGTTTTTCATTTTTTGCCTGACCTTAGTTTCCCATCACTTAATATTGGGGGGTGACCTGAACTGTGCAATAGACCCGTTGAATTGAATTGAATTGAATTGAATTATATTTATATAGCGCTTTTCTCTAGTGACTCAAAGCGCTTTACATAGTGAAACCCAATATCTAAGTTTACATTTAAACCAGTGTGGGTGGGACTGGGAGCATGTGGGTAAAGTGTCTTGCCCAAGGACACAACGGCAGTAACTAGGATGGCGGAAGCGGGAAATCGAACCTGCAACCCTCAAGTTGCTGGCACGGCCCACTCTACCAACCGAGCTATACCGCTATACCGCCCCACTAGACAAATCTAGTCCAAGGCAGGGCCCCCCATTAAAAATGGCCAAAACAATTTCAAAAACTCTTGAGTCAAATAGGTTGTGTGGACCCGTGGTGCTTTTTTTTACCCAGATAAAAAACAATTCTCTTTTTATTCCCAGGTCCATAAAACTTTTTCAAGGATTGACTACTTTTTCATAGATGATAATCTCCTTCCGGTTGTCGATAATGTAGAATATTCAACAATAGTGATATCTGACCATGCTCCATTGTTACTTGATCTTTCGTTTACACTCTTAAAAAAAACGCAGACTCCATGGAGGTTTAATTGCACACTACTCAATGATGACAGATTCTGCAAAACAATTTCCAAAGCGATATCAATCAATCAATCAATCAATCAATGTTTACTTATATAGCCCGAAATCACTAGTGTCTCAAAGGGCTGCACAAACCACCACGACATCCTCGGTAGGCCCACATAAGGGCAAGGAAAACTCACACCCAGTGGGACATCGGTGACAATAATGACCCAGTGGGACGTCGGTGACAATGATGACTATGAGAACCTTAGAGAGGAGGAAAGCAATGGATGTCGAGCGGGTCTAACATGATACTGTGAAAGTTCAATCCACAATGGATCCAACACAGTCGCGAGAGTCCAGTCCAAAGCGGATCCAACACAGCAGCGAGAGTCCCGTTCACAGCGGAGCCAGCAGGAAACCATCCCAAGCGGAGGCGGATCAGCATCGCAGAGATGTCCCCAGCCGATACACAGGCAAGCAGTACATGGCCACCGGATCGGACCGGACCCCCACCACAAGGGAGAGTGGGACATAGAAGAAAAAGAAAAGAAACGGCAGATCAACTGGTCTAAAAAGGGAGTCTGTTTAAAGGCTAGAGTATACAAATGAGTTTTAAGGTGAGACTTAAATGCTTCTACTGAGGTGGCATCTCGAACTGTTACCGGGAGGGCATTCCAGAGTACTGGAGCCCGAACGGAAAACGCTCTATAGCCCGCAGACTTTTTTTGGGCTTTGGGAATCACTAACAAGCCGGAGTCCTTTGAACGCAGATTTCTTGCCGGGACATATGGTACAATACAATCGGCAAGATAGGATGGAGCTAGACCGTGTAGTATTTTATACGTAAGTAGTAAAACCTTAAAGTCACATCTTAAGTGCACAGGAAGCCAGTGCAGGTGAGCCAGTATAGGTATATATGTATGTATATATGTATATAAAGGTATATACAGTACAGGCGTAATGTGATCAAACTTTCTTGTTCTTGTCAAAAGTCTAGCAGCCGCATTTTGTACCAACTGTAATCTTTTAATGCTAGACATGGGGAGACCCGAAAATAATACGTTACAGTAGTCGAGACGAGACGTAACAAACGCATGGATAATGATCTCAGCGTCTTTAGTGGACAGAATGGAGCGAATTTTAGCGATATTACGGAGATGAAAGAAGGCCGTTTTAGTAACGCTTTTAATGTGTGCCTCAAAGGAGAGAGTTGGGTCGAAGATAATACCCAGATTCTTTACCGTGTCGCCTTGTTTAATTGTTTGGTTGTCAAATGTTAGAGTTGTATTATTAAATAGAGTTCGGTGTCTAGCAGGACCGATAATCAGCATTTCCGTTTTTTTGGCGTTGAGTTGCAAAAAGTTAGCGGACATCCATTGTTTAATTTCATTAAGACACGCCTCCAGCTGACTACAATCCGGCGTGTTGGTCAGCTTTAGGGGCATGTAGAGTTGGGTGTCATCAGCATAACAGTGAAAGCTAATACCGTATTTGCGTATGATGTCACCTAGCTCGTCTTTACTCTGGGAGACATTAAAGGTCGTAGTCCGGGGAGAGATTATTTCTTATTCAGCAAGACAAAACAAATTGAGAAGACAAAAACAGGAGCAGCTCATGGCAAGTATAACAGAATTGGACAAAAAGCTATCAGTAACTCCATACCCTGAACTGGTTAAAGATAGACAAAATCTGCAAATGAACTACAATTTATTGTCAACACAAGAAACTGAAAAATTACTTTTACGATCGCGTGGCTTCCTGTACGAGCACGGTGAGAAGGTAGGGCGCCTTCTATCACGCCAAATTAAAAGCCTGTCAGCATCTCGGCAAATTCGACAAATCAGAACCCCCACTGGTGAACTAAAAGTCACTCCTTCAGTCAATGACACCTTCAAATCATTCTACTCTGAACTGTATACTTCACAATGCGCTGTTGATAAAACAATCATGATGAGTTTCCTGGATAACTTGAAATTTCCATCCATAACTACTACTCAAGAGAGCACTTTGGATCAACCTTTAGTGAGCCGGGAAATTGTAGATTCAATTAAACTAATGCAGAGCGGCAAGGCCCCTGGCCCAGATGGCTATCCTACAGAGTTCTATAAAAAATTCTCAGATAAATTGACTCCTCTCCTTTTAAATATGTACAGTGACTCTCTGGATCGGGGTACTTTGCCTCGAACTCTCACCGAAGCGTCAATAACTTTATTATTAAAACCAGGCAAAATAGACTCCGATTGTAGTTCTTACCGTCCCATCTCGCTCTTAAACGCTGATTATAAGATTTTAGCTAAAGCACTGGCCCTTCGCCTTGAATCAATTTTACCAAACATCATATCACCTGACCAAACTGGGTTTATGAAAAACCAACACTCTTTTTCCAACATTCGTTGCCTTCTTAACATTATTTTCTCTCCAGCACCCGAGGAGACGCCAGAAGTGGTGGTCTCTTTGGATGCGGAGAAAGCTTTCGACAGGGTGGAATGGGGATATTTATTAGAGGTCTTAAAGAGGTTTAACATTGGGTCCAAATATATATCTTGGATAACACTTCTATACTCTTCTCCTAGGGCTGCCGTAAGCACAAATGGGATGTTATCCCAATTTTTCACACTTGGCAGAGGCATACGCCAGGGGTGCCCTCTAAGCCCATTATTATTTGTTACTGCAATCGAACCCTTGTCCATTGCACTTAAATCGGCTGGTATCAATAAAGGAATCCATAGATGCGGTGTAGAACTCACACATTCTCTATACGCAGATGATTTACTATTGTTTATATCTGATCCAATCTCTACCGTTCCAAATATTATTGAATTGCTTAACAATTTTGGATCATTCTCTGGCTATAAATTGAATTTCGCTAAGAGTGAATGCTTCCCTGTGAATAATTTGGCCCTTGAGATCCCTGAGGCAAATTTCCCATTCAGAATGTCCAGGAACAGCTTCAAGTACTTAGGTGTACATATTTGTCGTAAGCTACCAGCTCTCTACAAGGACAATTTTCCACCCCTAATCGACAAACTTAAATTAGATTTGGAAAGGTGGAATGATTTACACATAACTATAGCTGGCAGGGTAAACTGCGTCAAAATGAATGTGCTTCCTCGATTTTTGTATCTGTTTCAATGTTTGCCTATCTTTTTACCCAAATCCTTTTTTTGCATAATAAACAAACTAATTTCATCCTTTATATGGAAAGGCAAGACTCCCAGGATTAGGAGAGAATTCCTGCAAAGGCATAGGTCCGTAGGTGGTTTATCACTCCCTGATCTAAAACACTACTATTGGGCAGCTAACATACACAAAATTACTCTCTGGATCCAAGAACCTGAATTAATTTGGTGCAAATCTGAAGCTAGTTCCTGTTCTACCTCACTCTTGGATCTGCTTACATCAAAATTACCTTATCGACCATCC
This sequence comes from Nerophis ophidion, assembly GCF_033978795.1. Classification (NCBI taxonomy): domain Eukaryota; kingdom Metazoa; phylum Chordata; class Actinopteri; order Syngnathiformes; family Syngnathidae; genus Nerophis; species Nerophis ophidion. The sequence continues at coordinate 497,426 of NW_026906983.1, read as the reverse complement.
CAATTTACTTGTAGTCCAATTGTCATTTCTACCCTTAGAATCTGGTCTCAATTTAGAAATACTTTTGGCCTGCAGGGCTTATGCAACCATAGCCCCATTCATAATAACCACCTATTTCTCCCTCCTAGCACAGATGTAGCGTTTTCTCTATGGAAGCAGTCAAACCTTAGCAGGCTAAAAGACTTATATATTGGTGATGTTTTCGCTAGTTTCAGTGAACTATGTGAAAAATTTGACCTACCAAAATCTCACCTATTTCGATACTTTCAGGTTCGTAATTTTGTTAAATCAAATAGTCTCTCTTTCCCTAACACTCCACCAAATTCGCTAACTGATTCAATTTTAGATATTCCCACAAATCAAAAAGGCCTAATTTCCAAAATCTACACCATAATCCCCCAGTTTGGTAAAACATCTCTTGATAAAATCAGAGGGAATTGGGAAGAAGAGCTTGGCAGAGCCATAGATGATGGAGATTGGGATTCTGCCTTAACCCAAATTAACAACAGTACATCCTGTTCAAGGCTTAAATTTAATACAATTTAAGGTAGTCCACCGTATTTATTTCACTAATTCCAAACTCTCCAAAATATATCCCAATATCTGGGATACTTGTAACAGATGTCACATGTCACCTGCTAACATGACGCACATGTTTTGGTCTTGTCCCCATTTGCTTGATTACTGGACAACTATTTTCAAACACCTTGCTAAGGCACTGGATTTAAATCTGACACCATGTGCAGAAATGGCTATTTTTGGGACTGTATCAGATCCCCAAATAAAGAGAACATTTAAGGCTAGTATCGCCTTTGCATCCTTATTAGCACGTAGGAGAATTTTGCTGGAGTGGAAGTCACCTTTCTGCCCCAAAGCCTCCTTATGGCTTAAAGACCTTATGATGCATTTAGATCTGGAAAAAATAAAGTTCAATCTTAGGGGGGCACCTGAGAAGTTTTATTTTGTTTGGGGCTGTATGGTTGACTACATAGCCAAATTAAAGACGCTACAGGACACATGAGAAAGTTCACCTTTCATAAACCAGCTTTTTATTTATTTTTTTATATTTATTCCTGGTGTATATTTACTATCTGCCTATGTTGAGAAGAAAGTGATGTACTAATTATTTTCCATTTGTGACTGTACCTTTTAACTTATGTAGGACCTGGGGAGGAGGGGGGTTTATGTGTGTATGGGGTATGGGTTGGGTTGCTGTTCTTGGAAGTGGGTGGGGAAAAAAGGGGGAAAATGTGTTGATTGTTCTATTGTACATTGTAATACCTGTCAAATTCAATAAAAACATTTAAAAAAAAAATCACATAGAAATTATAAACCAAAAGAGAAAAATTAAAACTTATATTATTTTGTTTTGGAACATCTCATGGTTAAGCCACCTGGCTGTTCCAGGATGCTTTGTGCACTGGAACAGAGAGATGTCTCCATCGCTGAGGGACCTCATCACACTTGGACTTTTCTTTCACATCTGCACAATTTACATGATGTCTTCTTTGGCTGTTTAAGGCTGAGAAAACACCTTCAATCTGCATCTTTCAACAATATTTTGCCAGTGAATCATGTTGATGTTGATCTTTGTGTCCATGTAGTTGTGATGTCATCATTTGGGGCTCATGTGTCATCACATTGACAAGGATTTCTTCTTTCCTTTTCAAACCAATAGACAGCTGCTTATCAGTGAATATCACCTTGTGTCGCATCTCATTTTTACTAATATTTTGCAACATTAGTACCATTTTTTCAGTACTGTTGTATGTTAATGTTAATTGTTTTTGATGTAACATTTAAGAATGATGATTATGAGAATTGCTGTCCAGTTGTTATATCTTGTTTCCTGATGACATTAGTCTCATTTGCAATGCAGTTGCACTTCCAAGACCATTGGATGGCAGCACTCTATAACTATTTATGCTATGTTGTCAAACTAGAAAGTAGCTTTTTTTCCAGGAAGAACAATTAGTTAAGTTGCGCCCTACAAACTGTCAATACTGTAAAAATAGTTCTCATTACACAAAACTGTAAAATTCAAACTATAATCTTAATTGTTGTTTCCTTTACCAAATTCCAAGGTGTTGAAATCGCCATGTAAAATCCTTCATGTAAATAGTAGCCTGTCTTTGGCAAATCCTCTGTAAGTTACCATTAAGCGAGCGCATTTTGAAAGAGTGTCGCATTACTTTAAGTTTGAGCGTTTTTCTATTAAGCACACTGTCGAAAATGGCAAGGTGACTTAGAGGGAGTTTGGCTGAGTCCGGCCTGAGTGCTGCTTGAATGATTGTTTACGTGAGCCCGTGTTTAGTCTGAAAGCAGTCATGACCAGTCTGAAACCGGACATGACGTCACATGCAACATAGGTATCCAACTATGGCACCGTTTGTGTCAAGTTCTTCAGGTTTTTTTTTCTGCAGCCGTGCTCAAACTTGAAAGGGCCAGTGGGACTCAAAAAGGACACAAAGGGACAACTCAATCTTCTTTCCTTGTGATTTATTGATATTTGATTTGAAGCAATCAAATAAACTGGGTTTCGGCGTAAATGAATGGATGAAATGAATGAATAGTCGAATAGTCTGTAGTTAAATAGTAGAATAGTTGATTAGTGGTGGGTTGATTAGCTGAATTGTAGAATAGCCGATTAGTGGGATAGTAGGATAGGCGATTAGGGCAATTCGGGTGATTAGGGTGACTAGGTTGATAACCTTAATCAAACAGAAAAAAAAAAGAACACTGTTTCATAAACATACATCAAAATACATTATTTGCTTTCTTTTTAAATCAATCCAAACAAAATTCATTCCCACTGATAGGGACTAGGTTTAAGAATAAACTTAAACATTTCCAATAATATGAATGAAATTAAACTCAAACATTTCAAGAATAAACTTAAACATCACTGATAACTTTTAAATTTACTTTCAGTCAACTTAAACAATGTGTAAACATCAGTGAAATTTCTCCTTTAAACATTTCCCCAGTGAAATTATTTTCTTGAAACATTCCCCTCAGTCCAAACAAACATTTCTTTCCTTTGGTTTTCTCACCAGTTGCGTCTTCTGAGTCCACACAAGAGCTGTCTTCCTTCCTCTCAGCAGCATGTCAAAAGGGCTGACTGACTGAAGCTCAAACATTTTAAGCATGTGCTCTGAGCAGGTGAACAGGTGAACTCAATCAAGCCAATCTGGTGGAAGCAGGTGGAGATGTTCAGCCCTCAGCTCTCACTGTTGCCCCTTCAGGCCTGGAGTGTGCTCTGCAAATCAGTGGTGTTTGTGCTGCTCTGTCTTTTGACTTGACAGTTTGGTTTTACGTGAATTGATAGAACCGTAAGTACAAAAGTACTGAATTGGGTAGCCAACCCTACTAGTTAGTGTGACGGAGGGGGACAGTGACACAAGATTTTTATGACAAAGCATTGCCAAATATTAATATTTATAGAAAACATTTGCTGTTATTTCCGTCCCTTTTTGCACATTCATATTTTTGCTTGATTGCCAAACATGCCGAGGATGTCATTTGGGAAGTAAACAAGGTAGGCCGTTCATATACTCTTGATATTCAGTGTTTTATGTGTACAATGTTTCATGTACATTCTGGGGGTTTTATTCAGTAAAAACTTGTTATATACAATTCTGTTTTGGAGGTGCTTTGTCATTACACACATGATAACACTTTTAGCTTGCAGTCATGCAAAACAAGTATTAAATGATCTTAATTAAGCCTTTACCATGTCTGAAAAGTGACAATCAAAAATAGTTTGTCAATTGTCAACAGAATGAATGAAGGACAGAGCTTTTTATTAAAATACAATATTTGGTAGAAATCACAGCAAATTTAAGAGAATCAAATAACGTAATTCACCTGTTCTTCTGTTGATGCTAGTAGTGGAATGGTATACACATCTGCTGTGTGTGACAGTGGGTGTGGGTACGATTCCAGGTCTGGATGGGAAGGTAAACTTTGATCTGAATCATTATGATTGTTGTGCTGTGGCGACTTCTCATGGGATGAAAATGAAAGACATTTACTGATTTAATTTTGTTAATCAATCAATGTTTATTTATATAGCCCTAAATCACGAATGTCTCAAAGGACTGTACAAACCACTAGAACTACGACATCCTCGGAAGAACCCACATAAGGGCAAGGAAAACACACACACAGTGGGACGCCAGTGACAATGATGACTCTGAGAAACCTTGGAGAGGACCTCAAATGTGGCCAACCCCCCCTCTGGAGTGTTATTTTGCACTCCAGCATGAATTATTTGATCATGTTTTTATGACCATGTGTTCTTATTACCCCAAGACGTGTCTAATTAAATACAGGTTTCAGTTAAATAGTAAAACATGTTTTTCACATTGTCACGTTCAAACATTAATGACATTTATTAAACAACACAGGAAGCAAGGAAATAAACAGAGACAGAATTCAATTTTGCTCAATTTGAGGAGAAACGTGTTGACCTGTAACCTCTTACAGTGTCACCCACGCTCTCACGGAAAAAGGTTCACGTCTCCTCCTTTATTTGGATATTCCCTGTTTACATAACAACAGCTGTTTCTAAAGGAATGGGGGCTATGTAAACAGCCATTAACACAAAAGAAAAAGATGCCTTGGGCTTGGACTGGTTTTGGATCGAGCTTGGGCAAGTCTTGGATCACAATAGACAACCTCTCCCGTCTCCTCCCATCGTACACAGCGTAATTTTCCAAGCCTTTGGCTTTGTGCAACAAAGACAGCTTTCGTCTGTTCACTGGGAATTCAGAGAACGGAAAGTTGTTTTGATAATCTACAAACCTTTTTTTTGACATTCATAAATAAAGAAGGCAAAAACAAGCAAACAAACAGAAAAATCACCATGCCAACAAAATGTCTCCCACGTATTCTCTCTGAGAGTTGTCAAGCCTACATGTGATGGATATGGCCTGCCAGTTAAAAAGTTTGCCCAAGTTATTCTAGTCACTTATGCACAGATGAGATGTGTCGGCCTCAAAATATTACTTTGCATCACTTTTTGGCAACCAACAATTCATTGATTAAATTAATACATCCAAACACTTTATTGATATGTATGATGTGCATGAACAAAGAACAGTTGATGTTGTATGTAGCTTATAAACAAGGAAGAGGTTTGTAACACATCAACATCAACAAGTCCTTTAAAATCTCATTAATGTCACGGGAATGGCCAAATCTTTCACATTTCAAACCGAGCAAAGGCTTAAGATAATGCTACTTTTGTTTAAGAAATGCTTTGCAGGTACAATAGTCTGGATAAACCTGCTTTCATATCAATTTTAAAGAGACTATCTTTTATACTTTATATTTGAGTTGACTATATCTACTGTCATTCTAGCAGTGACGTGCTGTCAGGGAGGCGAGTGAGGCTGTGCCTCACCTGCCAGGTGGCTTAACCATGAGATGTTCCAAAACAAAATAATAAAATAAAATAAGTTTTAATTTTTCTCTTTTGGTTTATAATTTCTATGTGATTTTGATGTGGTTCCTGTATATTTTGATAATTTTCATGGTCAAAATTGCGGAAATTCCATGTTTCCTGATCAAAACAACGCAGCATACGAGAAGGGAGGCAGACACAGGCGGAGCCTCCACGGCTACACACAGTGTATATTGGCCGTGTGTGTACGAGGGGGCGCATGCTTGTTGCCTCAGGGAAAAGGCAGGCCATGAGGCAGCAAGTACCTCTGCCTCAAGGTAGGGGGCGATATTTTGTCAACTTGCAGTTCAATGCCTCAGCAGTACTCTAACTCGCCACACTGGGAGAAGTGGGGGCGTTCGCGTAGAATGTACAGTAGCATGGACCATAGGACAGGACGAAGAAGTCGCGTTAAGAAGCTGTAGAGGCCTAAGATGCTCTACTAGTCTGCTGGAAATCCAAAGAAAACGAAGGAGTAAAAAGCAAAATGGCTTTTGACAGGGAAGGCCTAAACGTGGCCACTGGCCATTATTGTTTCTCTATTTGTATTTAGTGCATACATGTACACATATATGTGGTGTAGTAGATGAAACGTTGTTAGTCATTGTTTGTCAGCGGTAACATTAGTCTGAGCGCACTTTATCTGGTTTTACCATGAATTGATTAACGTGGACCCTGACTTAAACGAGTTGAAAAACTTATTGGGGTGTTACCATTTAGTGGTCAATTGTACGAAATATGTACTGAACTGTGCAATCTACTAATAAAAGTTTCAATCAATCAATCAATCAATCAGTCTTGTGCTAGTTAGCTTAGCTCGTTAGCAGCTAACAAAGAGACACGGACATAGATAAATAACCATAACCCAACTTTGGGAAGTTGACATTAAAAGGGACCGAATGTCCCTTTGGGACAGAGGACCCTATTGAATTTCTAGCATTTTATTCTTTCTTTCTTTCTTTCTTTCTTTCTTTATTATTATTCCACAGCTTTGAGCTATAATTTGACCCCCTTAACATGCTTCAAAACTCACCAAATTTGACATACAAATCAGGACTGGCGAACATTGCAATTTAATCAAAAAACCTAACCCCAAAACTACAAATTGTGCTCTAGCGCCCCCTAGGAAGAAAACACAGACAAAACTGCCTGTACATGCATATATATATATATATATATATATATATATATATATATATATATATATATATATATATATATATATATATATATAGTACATATTATAAATATGCATATATAGCTATATTTTATATATGTATATCTATATATACATATATAAAATATAGCTATATATGCATATTTATAATTTGTACTCTATATATACATATATAGATATATATATATCTATATGTATATATATATATATATATATATATATATATATATATATATATATATATACATATATATCTATACATATATATATATATATATATATATATATATATATATATATATATATATATATATATATATATATATATATATATATATATATGTCTTGATTGGATTATCCAGAGAATAGTGCTCGATACCGTGGTAGAGCGCAATATGTAGGTGTGGGAAAAAAATCACAAGACTACTTCATCTCTACAGATCTGTTTCATGAGGGGTTCCCTCAATCATCAGGAGATTTTAATGGAAGCATTCACATACAATGGTTTATATAGAGCACAGAGTGGGTGGGTACAGGCAGGCGTAGGGTGTGGTGATTGGCTCATGTGTTACCTAGGAGGTGTTTCCGTCTGTGGCGGCATGTTGAAATGATTTCACTGCGCTTGTTGAGGGATGATAGCTCTGGATGATATATAATAAACAGTTTCTCTTTTAAGCATAGGTTGCATCTTTTATTACCACTGTTGTAAGGTGTGCTGGATGCAAGAATTTGCCATGTTATTGAATATACAACATTATTGTCTTTGAGGTTCCAAATGTGTTTGCTGAGTTCTGTAGAATTCTGCAAAGTCTGGTTTCTAAAGGAGCCCTTGTGAATATTCCATCTTGTTTTGAACGCTCCTTCGGTTAATCCTACGTACGTGTCGGATGTGTTAATGTCCTTGCGTATTACCTTTGCTTGGTAAACGACATCATCTGGTACAATCCGCCATTCAGCAAAAACGTCTCAACCAACATCGGCCGCAAGTTCCTCACTCTGATCGACAAACACTTCCCCAAAGGCAATACCCTAAGAAAAATATTCAACAAGAACAACATTAAATTGAGCTACAGCTGTATGAATAACATGCAACAAATCATTTCAAACCACAACAAAGCAATTGCAAAAGGACTGCCTACCCCCAGACTAAACGACTCTGAAACCAATAATGAATGTAACTGTCGCAAGAAACCTGATTGCCCTCTCAACGGAAGGTGCTTACAGACATCAGTCGTTTACCAAGCAAAGGTAATACGCAAGGACATTAACACATCCGACACGTACGTAGGATTAACCGAAGGAGCGTTCAAAACAAGATGGAATAATCATAACGCCTCCTTTAGAAACCAGACTTTGCAGAATTCTACAGAACTCAGCAAACACATTTGGAACCTCAAAGACAATAATGTTGAATATTCAATAACATGGCACATTCTTGCATCCAGCACACCTTACAACAGTGGTAATAAAAGATGCAACCTATGCTTAAAAGAGAAACTGTTTATTATATATCATCCAGAGCTATCATCCCTCAACAAGCGCAGTGAAATCATTTCAACATGCCGCCACAGACGGAAACACCTCCTAGGTAACACATGAGCCAATCACCACACCCTACGCCTGCCTGTACCCACCCACTCTGTGCCCTATATAAACCATTGTATGCGAATGCTTCCATTAAAATCTCCTGATGATTGAGGGAACCCCTCATGAAACAGATCTGTAGAGATGAAGTAGTCTTGTGATTTTTTTCCCACACCTACATATATATATATATATATATATATATATATATATATATATATATATATATATATATATGGTCCACGTCTTGGACCATGTCATATTCTGGTTTTGTCTCCATTTTGTTATCATCCTGTGTTGTATTCGATGTCTTTGGTTCCCGGTGGCACTTCCTGTTTGGTTTCTGTTGTCATGGTTACTCATTTAGTGTCACCTGTTTCTTGTTTGTCGTCACGCACCTGATTTGATTAGTTATCTCCTTATTTAAGACCGCACTTGTTTGTCATTCGTTCTCGGACTATAGTTTGCTACACGCAACAAGTGACATCTCTCTTCCCGCATTGTGGTAACTATCTTTTTTCACCCTATTAGCTTCCGTGCTATTTTGTTTGTTTACTTGTCCCTAGTTTACATACTAGCGCTTTCTGTTCATTCTAGCTTCCACGCTAGTTCTGTTTGTTTTGTCTTTAGTGCCTATGTGCCAGTATTTCTGTTATTAGTTTGTTCTTGTAGTTAGGAATAAATCATCATTCCTACCTTAACGCTGTGTTCCATCTCTGCTGCACCACGAGAACGCAAACACACGCGGCGATGCCACCCAGACGTCACAGTATAGTCCGAGCTAGTCAACGTTCTCTAGCAGCAGAAATAGAGGCTTTCGATGTGCATAGGGGACAGATAGTCTAAGCGATGCAGGCAGGGACTTATTGCCACACGCCAGAGTGGACCTGGGAGCCTGAACGTCTTCAGGCTTCACCCGACGCCTCTCGGCTCGCTGCGGTCCCGGTCCGCATACGTCAGTGAAAGCAGAAGTCAGGGAGGAGGACTTCACCTCGCGATAGTGACGCGTCAGCCCCGCCATCCCTCTTTCACGGACGCAGCCACCTCCAACCCGTCCAAGACTCTTCTCCCATGTCTGGTAACTCTTTTTTTTTATTCCTCATCTCACTCCTCAGTCTGGACCTGGTAGTCACAGGTACGGCACCCGTGACGTCAGCCCTCTGACGTCACGTGAACAGAGTGGAGATGAATATTTTTTTTTAGAGCATGCACTCCCTCAGTCGTCCGCAGGGGACGTGAATATCTCCCTTACACTCCTTAAAGACATTTGTTTTCAATCCCAATATAAGTCTTTATTTTCTGAAACCCCTCCACCTGTGACTTGGCCCCCTTCCCCAGTGACTTTTCCTCCCACGCTGTCTACCTCTTTCTGTTCCTCCCCCCACCCACCTCTGGAGGTAGTTGTAGACCATGGAGAGAGCGTCTGGCATCCGCTTGTGGAGGGGGGTGGGCTCATGCTGGTAGCTGTGCCACGGAGGTAGCACAGTGGCGTTCAGCCGAGCCTCTTCCTCCACAAAGACCTCCTCCGCCGGTTTTTCCTCACGTCAGACCGCAGCCTCCTGTACGTCCTCCTCCACCAGTATTCCGGCTAGCACCTCCTAGGCCGCCTCCACCAGCACCACGGCTAGCACAACCTAGGCCGCCTCCCCTGGCACCACGGCTAGCTGTAGCTAGTCCCAGTTCTAGCCCAAGTCACAGTCGCATTCCTAGTCCTGGCCATAGTCACAGTTTGAGTCCTGGTCCTAGCCATAGTCATAGTCTTAGTTATAGTTTTAGTCCTTGTCATAGTCTTAGTCCTTGTCCTAGTCCTTGTCATAGTTCGAGTCCTGGTCCTTGTCTTAGTCTTAGTCATAGTCCCAGTCCCAGTCCTAGTCATAGTCTTGTTCATAGTCTTAGTCCTAGTCATAGTTGTAGTCCTAGTCATAGTTTGAGTTCAAGTCTTAGTCCTAGTCCATGTCAGACTTCTAGTCCAGGTCTGGATTACACTCCAGCACCTGACGTCATGCTGGATCCCACTCCAGCAAGGGACTTCATGCTGGATCCCACTCTAGCACCTGTTCTTCGGCTGAGACCAGTGCCGGCTCCTCGGCTGAGACCAGTGCCGGCTCCTCGGGTGAAACCAGTGCCGGTTCCTCTGCCGGCTTCTGCACCTGCTCATCTGCCGGCTTCTGCACCTGCTCATCTGCCGGCTTCTGCACCTGCTCATCTGCCGGCTTCTGCACCTGCTCCTCTGCCGGCTTCCGCACCTGCTCCTCTGCCGGCGTCTGCACCTGCTCCTCTGCCGGCGTCCACGCCTGACTCGTCTGCTGCGGCGTCCACGCCTGACTCGTCTGCTGCGGCGTCCACGCCTGACTCGTCTGCTGCGGCCCCCACGCCTGACTCGTCTGCTGCGGCCCCCACGCCTGACTCGTCTGCTGCGGCGCCCACGCCTGACTCGTCTGCTGCGGCCCCCACGCCTGACTCGTCTGCTGCGGCCCCCACGCCTGACTCGTCTGCTGCGGCGCCCACGCCTGACTCGTCTGCTGCGGCGCCCACGCCTGACTCGTCTGCTGCGGCGCCCACGCCTGACTCGTCTGCTGCGGCGCCCACGCCTGACTCGTCTGCTGCGGCGCCCAAGCCTGACTCGTCTGCTGCGGCCCCCACGCCTGACTCGTCTGCTGCGGCCCCCACGCCTGACTCGTCTGCTGCGGCCCCCACGCCTGACTCGTCTGCTGCGGGGCCCACGCCTGACTCATCTGCTGCGGCGCCCACGCCTGACTCGTCTGCTGCGGCGCCCACGCCTGACTCGTCTGCTGCGGCGCCCACGCCTGGTCTGCTGCGGCGCCCACGCCTGACTCGTCTGCTGCGGCGCCCACGCCTGACTCGTCTGCTGCGGCCCCCACGCCTGACTCGTCTGCTGCGGCCCCCACGCCTGACTCGTCTGCTGCGGCCCCCACGCCTGACTCGTCTGCTGCGGGGCCCACGCCTGACTCGTCTGCTGCGGCGCCCACGCCTGACTCGTCTGCTGCGGCGCCCACGCCTGACTCGTCTGCTGCGGCGCCCACGCCTGGTCTGCTGCGGCGCCCACGCCTGACTCGTCTGCTGCGGCGCCCACGCCTGACTCGTCTGCTGCGGCGCCCACGCCTGACTCCTCTGCTGCGGCGCCCACGCCTGACTCGTCTGCTGCGGCGCCCACGCCTGACTCGTCTGCTGCGGCCCCCACGCCTGACTCGTCTGCTGCGGCCCCCACGCCTGACTCGTCTGCTGCGGGGCCCACGCCTGACTCGTCTGCTGCGGCGCCCACGCCTGACTCCTCTGCTGCGGCGCCCACGCCTGACTCGTCTGCTGCGGCGCCCACGCCTGACTCGTCTGCTGCGGCGCCCACGCCTGACTCGTCTGCTGCGGCGCCCACGCCTGACTCGTCTGCTGCGGCGCCGCCGCCTGTCTCGTCTGCTGCGGCGCCGCCACCTGTCTCGTCTGCTGCGACGCCGCCGCCTGTCTCGTCTGCTGCGACGCCGCCGCCTGTCTCCGCGACGCCGCCGCCTGTCTCCGCGACGACGCCGCCTGTCTCCGCGACGACGCCGCCTGTCTCCACGACGACGCCGCCTGTCTCCACGACGACGCCGCCTGTCTCCACGACGACGCCGCCTGTCTCCACGACGACGCCGCCTGTCTCCACGACGACGACGCCGGTCTCCACGACGACGACGATGCCACCTGATTCGGCTGCAGCAACCGCCCCGTCTTCGCCTGCTGCTTTCGGGCCTGCTTTGGCTGCAGTCCCCGCACCCTCGTCTGCAGCTTCCAAGCCTGCCATGACGACGGCGCTGAAGCGCCAAGACTTTCACGGCAGCGGCGTTCCATCCGCCGCCGCCACCTGGCTTGTTCTCGGTGGATTCGGGGACATGCGACCTGGCGACCCTCCATCGTGTCCTCCCTCCGCCCTGCCTTCATGTTTGGACTTTTTTGTGTGGGGGGGTTCATACTGGGACATCTGGGATCTGTCCGTTAGGGGGAGGCTAATGTCATGGTCCACGTCTTGGACCATGTCATATTCTGGTTTTGTTTCTGTTTTGTTATCATCCTGTGTTGTATTCGACGTCTTTGGTTCCCGGTAGCACTTCCTGTTTGGTTTCTGTTGTCATGGTTACTCATTTAGTGTCACCTGTTTCTTGTTTGTCGTCACGCACCTGATTTAATTAGTTATCTCCTTATTTAAGACCGCCCTTGTTTGTCATTCGTTCTCGGACTATAGTTTGCTTCACGCAACAAGTGACATCTCTCTTCCCGCATTGTGGTAACTATCTTTTTTCACCCTATTAGCTTCCATGCTATTTTGTTTGTTTACTTGTCCCTAGTTTACATACTAACGCTTTCTGTTCATTCTAGCTTCCACGCTAGTTCTGTTTGTTTTGTCTTTAGTGCCTATATGCCAGTATTTCTGTTATTAGTTTGTTCTTGTAGTTAGGAATAAATCATCATTCCTACCTCAACGCTGTGTTCCATCTCTGCTGCACCACGAGAACGCAAACACACGCCACGATGCCACCCAGACGTCACACATATATATATATACATATATATATATACATATATATATATATATATATATATTATATAGATTGATAGATATAATATATAAAGCCAGAGGAAATTTAGAAAGAACATGACAACCTCCCACATTCTAAAATACATTATAAAAACGATTAACATCAAAGACAAAAATAATATCATGAGTGTAATATTTATTTTGTTTCTTTTTTTTCTTTCTTTATGATACGTTGTTTCAATACATTGTTAAATATTTTAATATTTTTAGGAAAATAAGTTTTATGTCTGTTTTGAAAATTAAAAATGGACAAGTTTACTTTTATTTTCACAATAAGTAAATAGTATATAATAAAATAGTTTTACCGGTGGTGGAAAGCTGGTTGTACTTATTCCTCTCGCGAGATTTGGAAAAGAGCTGCTTACTTGTTTCTCTCGCGAGATCTGACAACACTGCGCGCGAACCAAACACGGCGAGGATAAAGCAAGATGGCGTCTGACGGTGAAGACGTTATTGCAGTCGTCACAGTTCAGTGTTCTTAATCTGTGCCTCCATGTGCACATATATGTCCTTTATTACACTCTAGTAAATAGAGTAAACATCGTTAATAACGGTTTGCTTCCGGTTATATTAGTCTGAGCGCACTTTGATGCTTCTCGAGCTAGCTTAGCCTGCTAGTTAGCTTAGCTTGTTAGCTGCTAACAAAGAGAGGCGGAAGTGATCAAAACACATCACTAAGTAGAGATCAAATGTGAGTGTAAAGTGTTGTGATTGTGTGAAAATGTGCCAAAGAACCACAGCAGAGTACAAAGAGGAGCTTTGTCCAACAAAAGAGGAGAAGGAGCGACAACATGAAAAACCTCAAGTTGTGTAACACAGAACAGGTTTGTTTACTTCTTACTCTCACATCTTTACTAACTTTATTTTTATTTTTAACACACATCTTGAATAGGTTGTCTATAGGAAGATGAATTGTCATGTGAGGATGATATACTGATTGTTTTATGTTGTTCATAAAAACGAGACAGTTTCAGACACAATATTTATGAGAGGTTGATGTTTGTAACAATGTGTATCAACATGTTTACACAAAACTCACACAGTCACCGGGGGAATATTCCAGAGAGCTGGTTAAGCGCAAAGTCCTGAGTATGCAAAGCTCGAGAGTTTTATCTCCAAAAACAAGAGAGGTAAGACAAAGTCAGAGTCAGTTACCATGGTTATTGACACTGTAAAACTAGCCTGATAGCTGGCAGGTTTGACAAGTTATTTATGTGTGCAAAAGCTATATGATTAGAATGTAATTTTCCAGCATGATCTGGCACCTGCCCAAAGTGCCAAAACCACCAGTAACTGGTGTATTGACCATGGCATTACTGTCCAACTCCCCTGACCTGAACCCCGTAGAGAATTTGTGGGGTATTGTGAAGAAGAAGAAGCTGAGAGACACCAGACCCAATAATACAAATGAGGTAAAGGCCGCTATTGAAGCATCCTGGGCATCCATAACATCTCAGCTGATGGCGTTGCGAAGTTGGGAGAGTGGCTGTGCCTGCAATCAGAGGGTTACTGGTTCAATCCCCTCCTTGTACCATCCTAGTCACGTCCGTTGTGTCTTTGAGTAATACACTTCACCCTTGCTCCTGATGGGTCCTGGTTAGCGCCTTGCATGGCAGCTCCCTCCATCAGTGTGTGAATGTATGTGTGAATGGGCGAATGGCTGAAAATAGTTGCAAAGCGCTTTGGGCTCCTTAAAAAAGGTTAGAAAAGCGCTATACAAGTAGAACTATTTACCATTTATCAGCTATGTCACAGGCTGATTGCCTCCATGCCACGCCGCATTGATGCAGTATTCAGTGCACAAGGAATCCCAACCAAGTACTGAGTCCATTAATTGGCATTTTCAAATGTTTGATTTTGTTTTGCTCTTATTAATCTTTTTTTTTTTTTTTTACTTGGTCCGAGGAAATATTCTAGTTTTTTGAGATAGGATTTTTGAGTTTTCTTAAGTTGTATGCCATTATCAGCAATATTAAAATAATAAAAGGCTTGCAATATTTCAGTTGGTGTATAATGAATCCAGAATGTATGACATTTTCAAAATTCTAGTTGCATTACAGAAAATAAAGGACTTTATCAAAAAATTCTAATTTTCTGAGACAGTCCTGTAGTAGTTAAAATAAATAAATGATAAATGGGTTGTACTTGTATAGCGCTTTTCTACCTTCAAGGTACTCAAAGCGCTTTGACACTACTTCCACATTTACCCATTCACACACACATTCACACACTGATGGAGGGAACTGCCATGCAAGGCGCCAACCAGCACCCATCAGGAGCAAGGGTGAAGTGTCTTGCTCAGGACACAACGGACGTGACGAGGTTGGTTCTAGGTGGGATTTGAACCCGTGCCCCTCGGGTTGCGCACGGCCACTCTCCCCACTGCACCACGCCGTCCCTAAAATGTGTTTTGTTTGTGTCCTGTAGACATCCATCAGCTGATGGAACACCAAGAAGAATGTCTCCCTCATCTGCAGGGGGACAGTTTCACACATCCACAGCCCCCCTATTTTAAAGAGGAAGAGGAGGGAGAGTGTCCTGTAGGGCAGGAGGAGGCTGATGTCAGCAAGTTTCCACTGACTGTTGTTTCTGTGAAGACTGAAGAGCATGAAGACAAACCACCTGAGTCCTCACAGCTTCATCACAGTCCAAGTAAGCACAACATCCACGTATCATCTAATACAATGTTTGTGACACATGTTCATCCGGGGGCCACATTTATCACTAAAGATGGAGATATATTTGCTTTTTAACACCACCATTTAAAAATCAATCATCAACAGTGTAATTGCTGGGGTGTAACCATGTGACTTAGAGGCCGTCCTCCTTACCTCACGTGGTCAAATGAAGGCAAGCATTCAATATGGCTACTGTTCATTTACCTTTAGCAGCACATATGTCAGCATATTTCAAAGGTTTAGTGGTGAAGATAAGAGATGTATACCAGTTACCATTTTTTTAGTACTGGTTCCTAATTATGTCGTCCATGAGGACCGTGAAGATTCTGGACTAACGGCACAACTATTTGTATTTTTAATTCCAGCTGACTGAGGTAACTATGACACGTTGTCACATTGAGTTCAGCTGCCGCTGCTACACATTACAATCAGCTTTGAATAATGACAAATAAGGAAGCAACAAAAGTTTGATGTGTGTGTTATTGACAAGAAGAGAAGATTTCACCCTGTACTGCACGCATAGTTGACTTCTTTAAGACTTCAAATAAACAGCTGTTGATAAACGACTTCCCTGATGTTACAGAAAATCATGTTGGAGGTGTTCAACCTCTTGTGCTAATAGGAATGCTATTTAAAATGCCTTTTTTTCCACTTTTATTAGTTCCACAAATTACATGCAGTACCGATAAATACTGGTATCAATAAGGAATATCAATTAGGGTATCATATCGATAAATTCTCAGCGATTAACATCTCTACTGAAGATACAAGCCAGATATCTTTAAAAAATATATTCAACTTTTATTTGGATTTAGTAACTTCTCTGCTGTCTATCAATGTCTCAATCAATGTAGATTATTAGTACTAATTAGCAAAGTTTTGTTGTCTCTCTAAAGTATTTATTTTGACAGCCCCCTCACGGTAAAGTTGTCGGAGTGCAAACTGAGGCAGTATTTGTGACTGATAAAACTTTCGGCGAATCAAAATTTAAGAAATTGCACCGGAAAAATCATTACTTTTGAAGACGGCCAATAAAAACACAATCAAAATCAGAAATACTTTAATAATTCCAGGGGGAGAAAATAAAGTTTTCCGCACAATCCCATTCAAGAGCAGACCAACATTACAGGGAGACAGAACAGGATCGCTGACGGGTCTGACAACTTCCGGCGCCCCTTTCAAAAAAAGGGAGAAACAGGGGAGGAGGGGGGAGAAAAAAAATTCAATCTCAGCCTGATCATCAGCGATAACAGCGTGGAGAGGGTCTCTGACTTCCGCTTCCTGGGAGTCCACCTGGCCGACGACCTATCCTGGAGCACCAACACCACGGCTACCATCAAGAAGGCACACCAGAGACTGCACTTTCTGAGAATACTGAGGAACAAGCACCTCTCTCAGGAACTGCTGGTGTCATTCTACTGGTGCTCCATTGAGAGCATCCTGCCCTACTGCATCTGCGTGTGCTTCAGCAGCTGCTTGGCCGCAGAGAGAACGGCGCTCCAGAGGGTCATAAAGACCGCCCAGAAGATCATCGGATGCCCCCTCCCCTCCCTGGCTGACCTGTACAGCTCCCGCTGTCTCAGGAAAGCAGAGAGCATCCTGAAAGACCCACTCCACCTAGAACTGCAAGTACCTGGGCGAGTCTTAATTTGGCAGTTTGTCATTGAAAGCCTTGCTAGTCTAGGTCTTGAGGATTGTAGCTTTGCTTGTTTTGTGGCCGTCATCCTCGGTTCTATGTTCTTTACAGGTACAAAAATTGATGGAATGATCACTTAAGCCGCATACAGTAGTTCCACTTGTGGTGATCTTAGAATAGTCAGAAGTAACAACGAGGTTTATGAAGGTTTAAAAGGACTCACTCACCCTGGTAGTTTGATTAATGAGTTAAGTGAGACAATGTTGGTGGCACAGCTTAGTGAACGTTTTAAAAATGGGTGCATCCTTTCAGGACATATCTGTGTTCCAGTCCCCAAGAAGATGTAAACCTGTATCAAAATGTTTACACAAAACTCACACACTCACCAAGTACATTTTATACTGTAATCAAATCTAATAATTTCCCTTCCTGACTCTGACCTACATGCATCAATAAGTGAAAGTAAACATTTATTTTCAATAACCAAAGTAGTCAACACTTGATTTATTAGAAGAACAAAAAGGTGACTGACTTTCCTTCAGCGTGTCGTAGATGGTCTCCAATACCAAAAGAGGAATTGTTAATGAAGATACTCCATAAAAAAGCACATAGTAAAACATGTTTTTGGTAAAAGTTCCTTTTGGCCCAGCCAACAAAATGACCACCAAAACGTATTTTGCATGATAACAAAAACAAACGATGAATGTTTTTTTTAAGTGATTTTGGTATTAGATTTTTTCTTATTTCCATGATATTGAAGTTATGTTAATGACAATGTCATTAAAATATTATCGTTAAGTTTAGAGATAAAGATTAGGTGTAATAGACCGTATACAGAATTAACTATTTACACACTTTACATCAGTGAAGTTAAGAATGCCTCAATCAATGCTGCCTCGTATTTATAAAAACTTTTCAAATTGCCCCCCATTAAATTTCCAAGTCTGTTTTTGTACTCACTGTACCACTTTTGAATTAATTTTAGGAAAAAAGGATGTATTTCCTGTGTTTTTATTGGTTGTTTTGCTACACACTTTTGACACAACACAGGAAAGAACACAAATAATGTCATTGTGTTAACAGTGTCAGTTCAAAACTATTTCTATTCTCTCTTTATCTTATTTACTTATTTACCCAACAGATGTCCAGCAGCCCCCTCACATTAAAGAGGAAGAGGAGGATCCACAGCCCCCGCACATTAAAGAGGAAGAGAAGGATCCACAGCCCCCGCACATTAAAGAGGAAGAGGAGGATCCACAGCCCCCCCACATGAAAGAGGAAGAGGAGGAAGTGTGGATCAGTCAGGAGGGAGAGTGTCCTGTAGGGCAGGAGGAGGCTGATGTCAGCAAGTTTCCACTGACTGTTGTCTCTGTGAAGACTGAAGAGCATGAAGACAAACCACCTGAGTCCTCACAGCTTCATCACAGTCCAAGTAAGCACAACATTTTATTCTCAGGGCATTCAATCCATCACAACTGGACTCTTCACTTTGTCTTACAAGACCTTTGTCCTCTCATCCAAGTAGGCTTCATCACTTCATGCTCATACACTTCAAGTCTTGAATATAATCATTTGAATTTAGAGGAGAACTGCACTTTTTTGAGGAATTTTTCTATTTTTCACAATCATTATGAAAGACACCCACTGTTGATATATTTACACAAAAAAAATCACATTCTAACTGGGCTGGGCGATATGGCCTTTCATTAATATGTCAATATTTTTAGTCCACATCACGATACAGCATATATATGTGGATATTTTGCCTTAGCCTTGAATGAACACTTGATGCATATAATCACAGCAGTATGATGATTCTATGTGTCTACATTCAAACATTCTTCTTCATACTGCATTCATATATGCTACTTTTAAACTTTCATGAAGAGAGGGAAACCACAACTAAGTCAAATTAGCAAAAGTGTATTTATTAAACAGTTATTAAGCAGTGGCACAAACATTCATGTCATTTCCAAAGCAGAAAGTGCAAGATTGTCAGAGACATTTTAAAACAAGCTATGAGTGCACTTTTGTGCATGATGTCACTAAGATGAAATATCAAAACAACACTCAATTAAAGTGCACTTTTTGTACAGAAGGCGACTACAATAGTTTAAAACAAATAAAGTGCACTTTTCTGCATGATGTCACACAAGATATTTCAATAACTGTCAAATGAAAATGTGCTGCATAATAGGAAATCAAATAGTGTATGTCCTTCGCTATGTGGTAGGTTCCTGCGGACGTTATCTCCTTCTGTTGTTGACTATTTTTTTCATACGGTGTTGGTGTGGAAATGTTTGCTTGGGCATTTTGTGGGTGTGGCACCAAACTGAGATGTTGACATGCAGAGTTTCAAGCACTCCTCATTCTCTAGCGGGTGACTTTTCAAATGATGCTACACATTAGCAGTGCTGCAACTTTTTGTAGCAACGCTTTTGCCGCATACTTGACATTACGGTTGCCTGTTCAAAATCTTCCCGCTTGAAGCCAAACCACCGCCAGACAATGGACCCTGTGCCGTTTTTCTTGAAAATTAATTATTCCTTCATTTGTTACCAGACTAGCACCTTCTTTCTCTCGTATTACCACTAGCACCACCCCGTTAGCACCACAGCTAACGTTATAATGCCGCTACCTGTCTGCTCTGCGAGGGCGTATGACGTTGCACGCGCGACAATATGTGACGTATGTGAGAAGGTGCGCTTGTTTTATGTCTCTGTGAGAAGGAGAGACAAGAAAGAGTGAGAAGAGGATGTAGTGTAATGCCCGCAGCTAAAAGCAACTGCGTGAGAACATATACTCCAATACTGACAATATAGTCATTTTCTATAGCGCACAGAGACAAACCCACAATATATGGAGTATATTACATATATCACCCAGCCCTAATTCTAACTCATAAATGTAAATAAAAGTCCACTTGCAATGGAGCCAATGGGAGGTCCTCTCTAACCATCCAAAAAAGGCCGACAATACTCCATTTGCATTTTGTGGCTTGAATATCGACAAAGTATTAGTTGAGTTTGAGTTTATTTGGAACATGCAAGCATACATCATGATACATCACACATGCATGCATACAACATGATACATCACACATGCATGCATACAACATGATACATCACACATGCATGTATACAACATGATACATCACACATGCATGCATACAACATGATACATCACACATGCATGCATACAACATGATACATCACACATGCATGCGTACAACATGATACATCACACATGCATGCATACAACATGATACATCACACATGCATGCGTACAACATGATACATCACACATGCATGCATACAACATGATACATCACACATGCATGCATACAACATGACACATCACACATGCATGCATACAACATGATACATCACACATGCATGCATACAACATGATACATCACACATGCATGCATACAACATGATACATCACACATGCATGCGTACAACATGATACATCACACATGCATGCATACAACATGATACATCACACATGCATGCATACAACATGACACATCACACATGCATGCATACAACATGATACATCACACATGCATGCATACAACATGATACATCACACATGCATGCATACAACATGATACATCACACATGCATGCATACAACATGATACATCACACATGCATGCATACAACATGATACATCACACATGCATGCATACAACATGATACATCACACATGCATGCATACAACATGATACATCACACATGCATGCATACAACATGATACATCACACATGCATGCATACAACATGATACATCACACATGCATGTATACAACATGATACATCACACATGCATGCATACAACATGATACATCACACATGCATGTATACAACATGATACATCACACATGCATGCGTACAACATGATACATCACACATGCATGCGTACAACATGATACATCACACATGCATGCATACAACATGATACATCACACATGCATGCATACAACATGACACATCACACATGCATGCATACAACATGATACATCACACATGCATGCATACAACATGATACATCACACATGCATGCATACAACATGATACATCACACATACAACATGATACATCACACATGCATGCATACAACATGATACATCACACATGCATGCATACAACATGATACATCACACATGCATGCATACAACATGATACATCACACATGCATGCATACAACATGATACATCACACATGCATACAACATTATACATCACACATGCATGCATACAACATGATACATCACACATGCATGCATACAACATGATACATCACACATGCATGCATACAACATGATACATCACACATGCATGCATACAACATGATACATCACACATGCATGCATACAACATGATACATCACACATGCATGCATACAACATGATACATCACACATGCATGTATACAACATGATACATCACACATGCATGCATAGAACATGATACATCACACATGCATGCGTACAACATGATACATCACACATGCATGCATACAACATGATACATCACACATGCATGCATACAACATGACACATCACACATGCATGCATACAACATGATACATCACACATGCATGCATACAACATGATACATCACACATGCATGCATACAACATGATACATCACACATACAACATGATACATCACACATGCATGCATACAACATGATACATCACACATGCATGCATACAACATGATACATCACACATGCATGCATACAACATGATACATCACACATGCATGCATACAACATGATACATCACACATGCATACAACATTATACATCACACATGCATGCATACAACATGATACATCACACATGCATACAACATTATACATCACACATGCATGCATACAACATGATACATCACACATGCATGCATACAACATGATACATCACACATGCATGCATACAACATGATACATCACACATGCATGTATACAACATGATACATCACACATGCATGCATACAACATGATACATCACACATGCATGCATACAACATGATACATCACACATGCATGCATACAACATGATACATCACACATGCATGCATACAACATGATACATCACACATGCATGTATACAACATGATACATCACACATGCATGCATAGAACATGATACATCACACATGCATGCGTACAACATGATACATCACACATGCATGCATACAACATGATACATCACACATGCATGCATACAACATGACACATCACACATGCATGCATACAACATGATACATCACACATGCATGCATACAACATGATACATCACACATGCATGCATACAACATGATACATCACACATACAACATGATACATCACACATGCATGCATACAACATGATACATCACACATGCATGCATACAACATGATACATCACACATGCATGCATACAACATGATACATCACACATGCATGCATACAACATGATACATCACACATGCATACAACATTATACATCACACATGCATGCATACAACATGATACATCACACATGCATACAACATTATACATCACACATGCATGCATACAACATGATACATCACACATGCATGCATACAACATGATACATCACACATGCATGCATACAACATGATACATCACACATGCATGTATACAACATGATACATCACACATGCATGCATACAACATGATACATCACACATGCATGCATACAACATGATACATCACACATGCATGCATACAACATGATACATCACACATGCATGCATACAACATGATACATCACACATGCATGCATACAACATGATACATCACACATGCATACAACATTATACATCACACATGCATGCATACAACATGATACATCACACATGCATACAACATTATACATCACACATGCATGCATACAACATGATACATCACACATGCATGCATACAACATGATACATCACACATGGATGTATACAACATGATACATCACACATGCATGCATACAACATGATACATCACACATACAACATGATACATCACACATGCATGTATACAACATGATACATCACACATACAACATGATACATCACACATGCATGCATACAACATGATACATCACACATGCATGCATACAACATGATACATCACACATGCATGCATACAACATGATACATCACACATGCATGTATACAACATGATACATCACACATGCATGCATACAACATGATACATCACACATGCATGCATACAACATGATACATCACACATGCATGCATACAACATGATACATCACACATGCATGCATACAACATGATACATCACACATGCAACATGATACATCACACATACAACATGATACATCACACATGCATGTATACAACATGATACATCACACATACAACATGATACATCACACATGCATGCATACAACATGATACATCACACATACAACATGATACATCACACATGCATGTATACAACATGATATATCACACATACAACATGATACATCACACATGCATGTATACAACATGATACATCACACATGCATGCATACAACATGATACATCACACATGCATGCATACAACATGATACATCACACATGCATGTATACAACATGATACATCACACATGCATGCATACAACATGATACATCACACATGCATGCATACAACATGATACATCACACATGCATGCATACAACATGACACATCACACATGCATGCATACAACATGATACATCACACATGCATGCATACAACATGATACATCACACATGCATGCATACAACATGATACATCACACATGCATGTATACAACATGATACATCACACATGCATGCATACAACATGATACATCACACATGCATGCATACAACATGATACATCACACATGCATGCGTACAACATGATACATCACACATGCATGCATACAACATGATACATCACACATGCATGCGTACAACATGATACATCACACATGCATGCATACAACATGATACATCACACATGCATGCATACAACATGACACATCACACATGCATGCATACAACATGATACATCACACATGCATGTATACAACATGATACATCACACATGCATGCATACAACATGATACATCACACATGCAACATGATACATCACACATACAACATGATACATCACACATGCATGTATACAACATGATACATCACACATACAACATGGTACATCACACATGCATGCATACAACATGATATATCACACATACAACATGATACATCACACATGCATGCATACAACATGATACATCACACATGCAACATGATACATCACACATACAACATGATACATCACACATACAACATGATACATCACACATACAACATGATACATCACACATGCATGCATACAACATGATATATCACACATACAACATGATACATCACACATACAACATGGTACATCACACATGCATGCATACAACATGATACATCACACATACAACATGATACATCACACATGCATGCATACAACATGATACATCACACATGCATGCATACAACATGACACATCACACATGCATGCATACAACATGATACATCACACATGCATGCATACAACATGACACATCACACATGCATGCATACAACATGATACATCACACATGCATGCATACAACATGATACATCACACATGCATGCATACAACATGATACATCACACATACAACATGATACATCACACATGCATGCATACAACATGATACATCACACATGCATGCATACAACATGATACATCACACATGCATGCATACAACATGATACATCACACATGCATGCATACAACATGATACATCACACATGCATGCATACAACATGATACATCACACATGCATACAACATTATACATCACACATGCATGCATACAACATGATACATCACACATGCATGCATACAACATGATACATCACACATGCATGCATACAACATGATACATCACACATGCATGCATACAACATGATACATCACACATGCATGTATACAACATGATACATCACACATGCATGCATACAACATGATACATCACACATGCATGCATACAACATGATACATCACACATGCATGCATACAACATGATACATCACACATGCATGCATACAACATGATACATCACACATGCATGTATACAACATGATACATCACACATGCATGCATAGAACATGATACATCACACATGCATGCGTACAACATGATACATCACACATGCATGCATACAACATGATACATCACACATGCATGCATACAACATGACACATCACACATGCATGCATACAACATGATACATCACACATGCATGCATACAACATGATACATCACACATACAACATGATACATCCCACATGCATGCATACAACATGATACATCACACATGCATGCATACAACATGATACATCACACATGCATGCATACAACATGATACATCACACATGCATGCATACAACATGATACATCACACATGCATACAACATTATACATCACACATGCATGCATACAACATGATACAATACACATGCATACAACATTATAAATCACACTTGCATGCATACAACATGATACATCACACATGCATGCATACAACATGATACATCACACATGCATGCATACAACATGATACATCACACATGCATGTATACAACATGATACATCACACATGCATGCATACAACATGATACATCACACATGCATGCATACAACATGATACATCACACATGCATGCATACAACATGATACATCACACATGCATGCATACAACATGATACATCACACATGCATGCATACAACATGATACATCACACATGCATACAACATTATACATCACACATGCATGCATACAACATGATACATCACACATGCATACAACATTATACATCACACATGCATGCATACAACATGATACATCACACATGCATGCATACAACATGATACATCACACATGGATGTATACAACATGATACATCACACATGCATGCATACAACATGATACATCACACATACAACATGATACATCACACATGCATGTATACAACATGATACATCACACATACAACATGATACATCACACATGCATGCATACAACATGATACATCACACATGCATGCATACAACATGATACATCACACATGCATGCATACAACATGATACATCACACATGCATGTATACAACATGATACATCACACATGCATGCATACAACATGATACATCACACATGCATGCATACAACATGATACATCACACATGCATGCATACAACATGATACATCACACATGCATGCATACAACATGATACATCACACATGCAACATGATACATCACACATACAACATGATACATCACACATGCATGTATACAACATGATACATCACACATACAACATGATACATCACACATGCATGCATACAACATGATACATCACACATACAACATGATACATCACACATGCATGTATACAACATGATATATCACACATACAACATGATACATCACACATGCATGTATACAACATGATACATCACACATGCATGCATACAACATGATACATCACACATGCATGCATACAACATGATACATCACACATGCATGTATACAACATGATACATCACACATGCATGCATACAACATGATACATCACACATGCATGCATACAACATGATACATCACACATGCATGTATACAACATGATACATCACACATGCATGCATACAACATGATACATCACACATGCAACATGATACATCACACATACAACATGATACATCACACATGCATGTATACAACATGATACATCACACATACAACATGGTACATCACACATGCATGCATACAACATGATATATCACACATACAACATGATACATCACATATGCATGCATACAACATGATACATCACACATGCAACATGATACATCACACATACAACATGATACATCACACATACAACATGATACATCACACATACAACATGATACATCACACATGCATGCATACAACATGATATATCACACATACAACATGATACATCACACATACAACATGGTACATCACACATGCATGCATACAACATGATACATCACACATACAACATGATACATCACACATGCATGCATACAACATGATACATCACACATGCATGCATACAACATGACACATCACACATGCATGCATACAACATGATACATCACACATGCATGCATACAACATGATACATCACACATGCATGCATACAACATGATACATCACACATACAACATGATACATCACACATGCATGCATACAACATGATACATCACACATGCATGCATACAACATGATACATCACACATGCATGCATACAACATGATACATCACACATGCATGCATACAACATGATACATCACACATGCATGCATACAACATGATACATCACACATGCATACAACATTATACATCACACATGCATGCATACAACATGATACATCACACATGCATGCATACAACATGATACATCACACATGCATGCATACAACATGATACATCACACATGCATGCATACAACATGATACATCACACATGCATGCATACAACATGATACATCACACATGCATGCATACAACATGATACATCACACATGCATGTATACAACATGATACATCACACATGCATGCATACAACATGATACATCACACATGCATGCATACAACATGATACATCACACATGCATGCATACAACATGATACATCACACATGCATGTATACAACATGATACATCACACATGCATGCATAGAACATGATACATCACACATGCATGCGTACAACATGATACATCACACATGCATGCATACAACATGATACATCACACATGCATGCATACAACATGACACATCACACATGCATGCATACAACATGATACATCACACATGCATGCATACAACATGATACATCACACATGCATGCATACAACATGATACATCACACATACAACATGATACATCACACATGCATGCATACAACATGATACATCACACATGCATGCATACAACATGATACATCACACATGCATGCATACAACATGATACATCACACATGCATGCATACAACATGATACATCACACATGCATACAACATTATACATCACACATGCATGCATACAACATGATACATCACACATGCATACAACATTATACATCACACATGCATGCATACAACATGATACATCACACATGCATGCATACAACATGATACATCACACATGCATGCATACAACATGATACATCACACATGCATGTATACAACATGATACATCACACATGCATGCATACAACATGATACATCACACATGCATGCATACAACATGATACATCACACATGCATGCATACAACATGATACATCACACATGCATGCATACAACATGATACATCACACATGCATGCATACAACATGATACATCACACATGCATACAACATTATACATCACACATGCATGCATACAACATGATACATCACACATGCATACAACATTATACATCACACATGCATGCATACAACATGATACATCACACATGCATGCATACAACATGATACATCACACATGGATGTATACAACATGATACATCACACATGCATGCATACAACATGATACATCACACATACAACATGATACATCACACATGCATGTATACAACATGATACATCACACATACAACATGATACATCACACATGCATGCATACAACATGATACATCACACATGCATGCATACAACATGATACATCACACATGCATGCATACAACATGATACATCACACATGCATGTATACAACATGATACATCACACATGCATGCATACAACATGATACATCACACATGCATGCATACAACATGATACATCACACATGCATGCATACAACATGATACATCACACATGCATGCATACAACATGATACATCACACATGCAACATGATACATCACACATACAACATGATACATCACACATGCATGTATACAACATGATACATCACACATACAACATGATACATCACACATGCATGCATACAACATGATACATCACACATACAACATGATACATCACACATGCATGTATACAACATGATATATCACACATACAACATGATACATCACACATGCATGTATACATGATACATCACACATGCATGCATACAACATGATACATCACACATGCATGCATACAACATGATACATCACACATGCATGTATACAACATGATACATCACACATGCATGCATACAACATGATACATCACACATGCATGCATACAACATGATACATCACACATGCATGTATACAACATGATACATCACACATACAACATGATACATCACACATGCATGCATACAACATGATACATCACACATACAACATGATACATCACACATGCATGTATACAACATGATATATCACACATACAACATGATACATCACACATGCATGTATACAACATGATACATCACACATGCATGCATACAACATGATACATCACACATGCATGCACACAACATGATACATCACACATGCATGTATACAACATGATACATCACACATGCATGCATACAACATGATACATCACACATGCATGCATACAACATGATACATCACACATGCATGTATACAACATGATACATCACACATGCATGCATACAACATGATACATCACACATGCAACATGATACATCACACATACAACATGATACATCACACATGCATGTATACAACATGATACATCACACATACAACATGGTACATCACACATGCATGCATACAACATGATATATCACACATACAACATGATACATCACACATGCATGCATACAACATGATACATCACACATGCAACATGATACATCACACATACAACATGATACATCACACATACAACATGATACATCACACATACAACATGATACATCACACATGCATGCATACAACATGATATATCACACATACAACATGATACATCACACATACAACATGGTACATCACACATGCATGCATACAACATGATACATCACACATACAACATGATACATCACACATGCATGCATACAACATGATACATCACACATGCATGCATACAACATGACACATCACACATGCATGCATACAACATGATACATCACACATGCATGCATACAACATGACACATCACACATGCATGCATACAACATGATACATCACACATGCATGCATACAACATGATACATCACACATGCATGCATACAACATGATACATCACACATACAACATGATACATCACACATGCATGCATACAACATGATACATCACACATGCATGCATACAACATGATACATCACACATGCATGCATACAACATGATACATCACACATGCATGCATACAACATGATACATCACACATGCATGCATACAACATGATACATCACACATGCATACAACATTATACATCACACATGCATGCATACAACATGATACATCACACATGCATGCATACAACATGATACATCACACATGCATGCATACAACATGATACATCACACATGCATGCATACAACATGATACATCACACATGCATGTATACAACATGATACATCACACATGCATGCATACAACATGATACATCACACATGCATGCATACAACATGATACATCACACATGCATGCATACAACATGATACATCACACATGCATGCATACAACATGATACATCACACATGCATGTATACAACATGATACATCACACATGCATGCATAGAACATGATACATCACACATGCATGCGTACAACATGATACATCACACATGCATGCATACAACATGATACATCACACATGCATGCATACAACATGACACATCACACATGCATGCATACAACATGATACATCACACATGCATGCATACAACATGATACATCACACATACAACATGATACATCCCACATGCATGCATACAACATGATACATCACACATGCATGCATACAACATGATACATCACACATGCATGCATACAACATGATACATCACACATGCATGCATACAACATGATACATCACACATGCATACAACATTATACATCACACATGCATGCATACAACATGATACAATACACATGCATACAACATTATAAATCACACTTGCATGCATACAACATGATACATCACACATGCATGCATACAACATGATACATCACACATGCATGCATACAACATGATACATCACACATGCATGTATACAACATGATACATCACACATGCATGCATACAACATGATACATCACACATGCATGCATACAACATGATACATCACACATGCATGCATACAACATGATACATCACACATGCATGCATACAACATGATACATCACACATGCATGCATACAACATGATACATCACACATGCATACAACATTATACATCACACATGCATGCATACAACATGATACATCACACATGCATACAACATTATACATCACACATGCATGCATACAACATGATACATCACACATGCATGCATACAACATGATACATCACACATGGATGTATACAACATGATACATCACACATGCATGCATACAACATGATACATCACACATACAACATGATACATCACACATGCATGTATACAACATGATACATCACACATACAACATGATACATCACACATGCATGCATACAACATGATACATCACACATGCATGCATACAACATGATACATCACACATGCATGCATACAACATGATACATCACACATGCATGTATACAACATGATACATCACACATGCATGCATACAACATGATACATCACACATGCATGCATACAACATGATACATCACACATGCATGCATACAACATGATACATCACACATGCATGCATACAACATGATACATCACACATGCAACATGATACATCACACATACAACATGATACATCACACATGCATGTATACAACATGATACATCACACATACAACATGATACATCACACATGCATGCATACAACATGATACATCACACATACAACATGATACATCACACATGCATGTATACAACATGATATATCACACATACAACATGATACATCACACATGCATGTATACAACATGATACATCACACATGCATGCATACAACATGATACATCACACATGCATGCATACAACATGATACATCACACATGCATGTATACAACATGATACATCACACATGCATGCATACAACATGATACATCACACATGCATGCATACAACATGATACATCACACATGCATGTATACAACATGATACATCACACATGCATGCATACAACATGATACATCACACATGCAACATGATACATCACACATACAACATGATACATCACACATGCATGTATACAACATGATACATCACACATACAACATGGTACATCACACATGCATGCATACAACATGATATATCACACATACAACATGATACATCACATATGCATGCATACAACATGATACATCACACATGCAACATGATACATCACACATACAACATGATACATCACACATACAACATGATACATCACACATACAACATGATACATCACACATGCATGCATACAACATGATATATCACACATACAACATGATACATCACACATACAACATGGTACATCACACATGCATGCATACAACATGATACATCACACATACAACATGATACATCACACATGCATGCATACAACATGATACATCACACATGCATGCATACAACATGACACATCACACATGCATGCATACAACATGATACATCACACATGCATGCATACAACATGATACATCACACATGCATGCATACAACATGATACATCACACATACAACATGATACATCACACATGCATGCATACAACATGATACATCACACATGCATGCATACAACATGATACATCACACATGCATGCATACAACATGATACATCACACATGCATGCATACAACATGATACATCACACATGCATGCATACAACATGATACATCACACATGCATACAACATTATACATCACACATGCATGCATACAACATGATACATCACACATGCATGCATACAACATGATACATCACACATGCATGCATACAACATGATACATCACACATGCATGCATACAACATGATACATCACACATGCATGCATACAACATGATACATCACACATGCATGCATACAACATGATACATCACACATGCATGTATACAACATGATACATCACACATGCATGCATAGAACATGATACATCACACATGCATGCGTACAACATGATACATCACACATGCATGCGTACAACATGATACATCACACATGCATGCATACAACATGACACATCACACATGCATGCATACAACATGATACATCACACATGCATGCATACAACATGATACATCACACATACAACATGATACATCACACATGCATGCATACAACATGATACATCACACATGCATGCATACAACATGATACATCACACATGCATGCATACAACATGATACATCACACATGCATGCATACAACATGATACATCACACATGCATACAACATTATACATCACACATGCATGCATACAACATGATACATCACACATGCATACAACATTATACATCACACATGCATGCATACAACATGATACATCACACATGCATGCATACAACATGATACATCACACATGCATGCATACAACATGATACATCACACATGCATGTATACAACATGATACATCACACATGCATGCATACAACATGATACATCACACATGCATGCATACAACATGATACATCACACATGCATGCATACAACATGATACATCACACATGCATGCAT
Source organism: Nerophis ophidion (assembly GCF_033978795.1). NCBI lineage: Eukaryota > Metazoa > Chordata > Actinopteri > Syngnathiformes > Syngnathidae > Nerophis > Nerophis ophidion. The sequence goes on along the minus strand of NW_026906983.1, from coordinate 463,468 downwards.
ACAACATGATACATCACACATGCATGCATACAACATGATACATCACACATGCATACAACATTATACATCACACATGCATGCATACAACATGATACATCACACATGCATGCATACAACATGATACATCACACATGCATACAACATTATACATCACACATGCATGCATACAACATGATACATCACACATGCATGCATACAACATGATACATCACACATGGATGTATACAACATGATACATCACACATGCATGCATACAACATGATACATCACACATACAACATGATACATCACACATGCATGTATACAACATGATACATCACACATACAACATGATACATCACACATGCATGCATACAACATGATACATCACACATGCATGCATACAACATGATACATCACACATGCATGCATACAACATGATACATCACACATGCATGTATACAACATGATACATCACACATGCATGCATACAACATGATACATCACACATGCATGCATACAACATGATACATCACACATGCATGCATACAACATGATACATCACACATGCAACATGATACATCACACATACAACATGATACATCACACATGCATGTATACAACATGATACATCACACATACAACATGATACATCACACATGCATGCATACAACATGATACATCACACATACAACATGATACATCACACATGCATGTATACAACATGATATATCACACATACAACATGATACATCACACATGCATGTATACAACATGATACATCACACATGCATGCATACAACATGATACATCACACATGCATGCACACAACATGATACATCACACATGCATGTATACAACATGAAACATCACACATGCATGCATACAACATGATACATCACACATGCATGCATACAACATGATACATCACACATGCATGTATACAACATGATACATCACACATGCATGCATACAACATGATACATCACACATGCAACATGATACATCACACATACAACATGATACATCACACATGCATGTATACAACATGATACATCACACATACAACATGGTACATCACACATGCATGCATACAACATGATATATCACACATACAACATGATACATCACACATGCATGCATACAACATGATACATCACACATGCAACATGATACATCACACATACAACATGATACATCACACATACAACATGATACATCACACATACAACATGATACATCACACATGCATGCATACAACATGATACATCACACATGCATGTATACAACATGATACATCACACATGCATGCATAGAACATGATACATCACACATGCATGCGTACAACATGATACATCACACATGCATGCATACAACATGATACATCACACATGCATGCATACAACATGACACATCACACATGCATGCATACAACATGATACATCACACATGCATGCATACAACATGATACATCACACATACAACATGATACATCACACATGCATGCATACAACATGATACATCACACATGCATGCATACAACATGATACATCACACATGCATGCATACAACATGATACATCACACATGCATGCATACAACATGATACATCACACATGCATGCATACAACATGATACATCACACATGCATACAACATTATACATCACACATGCATGCATACAACATGATACATCACACATGCATACAACATTATACATCACACATGCATGCATACAACATGATACATCACACATGCATGCATACAACATGATACATCACACATGCATGCATACAACATGATACATCACACATGCATGTATACAACATGATACATCACACATGCATGCATACAACATGATACATCACACATGCATGCATACAACATGATACATCACACATGCATGCATACAACATGATACATCACACATGCATGCATACAACATGATACATCACACATGCATACAACATTATACATCACACATGCATGCATACAACATGATACATCACACATGCATACAACATTATACATCACACATGCATGCATACAACATGATACATCACACATGCATGCATACAACATGATACATCACACATGGATGTATACAACATGATACATCACACATGCATGCATACAACATGATACATCACACATACAACATGATACATCACACATGCATGTATACAACATGATACATCACACATACAACATGATACATCACACATGCATGCATACAACATGATACATCACACATGCATGCATACAACATGATACATCACACATGCATGCATACAACATGATACATCACACATGCATGCATACAACATGATACATCACACATGCATGCATACAACATGATACATCACACATGCATGCATACAACATGATACATCACACATGCATGCATACAACATGATACATCACACATGCATACAACATTATACATCACACATGCATGCATACAACATGATACATCACACATGCATACAACATTATACATCACACATGCATGCATACAACATGATACATCACACATGCATGCATACAACATGATACATCACACATGCATGCATACAACATGATACATCACACATGCATGTATACAACATGATACATCACACATGCATGCATACAACATGATACATCACACATGCATGCATACAACATGATACATCACACATGCATGCATACAACATGATACATCACACATGCATGCATACAACATGATACATCACACATGCATACAACATTATACATCACACATGCATGCATACAACATGATACATCACACATGCATACAACATTATACATCACACATGCATGCATACAACATGATACATCACACATGCATGCATACAACATGATACATCACACATGGATGTATACAACATGATACATCACACATGCATGCATACAACATGATACATCACACATACAACATGATACATCACACATGCATGTATACAACATGATACATCACACATACAACATGATACATCACACATGCATGCATACAACATGATACATCACACATGCATGCATACAACATGATACATCACACATGCATGCATACAACATGATACATCACACATGCATGTATACAACATGATACATCACACATGCATGCATACAACATGATACATCACACATGCATGCATACAACATGATACATCACACATGCATGCATACAACATGATACATCACACATGCATGCATACAACATGATACATCACACATGCAACATGATACATCACACATACAACATGATACATCACACATGCATGTATACAACATGATACATCACACATACAACATGATACATCACACATGCATGCATACAACATGATACATCACACATACAACATGATACATCACACATGCATGTATACAACATGATATATCACACATACAACATGATACATCACACATGCATGTATACAACATGATACATCACACATGCATGCATACAACATGATACATCACACATGCATGCATACAGCATGATACATCACACATGCATGTATACAACATGATACATCACACATGCATGCATACAACATGATACATCACACATGCATGCATACAACATGATACATCACACATGCATGTATACAACATGATACATCACACATGCATGCATACAACATGATACATCACACATGCAACATGATACATCACACATACAACATGATACATCACACATGCATGTATACAACATGATACATCACACATACAACATGGTACATCACACATGCATGCATACAACATGATATATCACACATACAACATGATACATCACACATGCATGCATACAACATGATACATCACACATGCAACATGATACATCACACATACAACATGATACATCACACATACAACATGATACATCACACATACAACATGGTACATCACACATACAACATGATACATCACACATACAACATGATACATCCCACATGCATGCATACAACATGATACATCACACATGCACATGCATGCATACAACATGATACATCACACATACAACATGATACATCACACATACAACATGATACATCACACATGCATGCATACAACATGATACATCACACATGCATGTATACAACATGATACATCACACATGCATGCATACAACATGATACATCACACATGCAACATGATACATCACACATACAACATGATACATCACACATGCATGTATACAACATGATACATCACACATACAACATGGTACATCACACATGCATGCATACAACATGATATATCACACATACAACATGATACATCACACATGCATGCATACAACATGATACATCACACATGCAACATGATACATCACACATACAACATGATACATCACACATACAACATGATACATCACACATACAACATGGTACATCACACATACAACATGATACATCACACATACAACATGATACATCACACATGCATGCATACAACATGATACATCACACATGCATGCATACAACATGATACATCACACATACAACATGATACATCACACATACAACATGATACATCACACATGCATGCATACAACATGATACATCACACATGCATGTATACAACATGATACATCACACATGCATGCATACAACATGATACATCACACATGCAACATGATACATCACACATACAACATGATACATCACACATGCATGTATACAACATGATACATCACACATACAACATGGTACATCACACATGCATGCATACAACATGATATATCACACATACAACATGATACATCACACATGCATGCATACAACATGATACATCACACATACAACATGATACATCACACATACAACATGGTACATCACACATACAACATGATACATCACACATACAACATGATACATCACACATGCATGCATACAACATGATACATCACACATGCATGCATACAACATGATACATCACACATACAACATGATACATCACACATACAACATGATACATCACACATGCATGTATACAACATGATACATCACACATGCAACATGATACATCACACATGCATGCATACAACATGATACATCACACATGCATGCATACAACATGATACATCACACATACAACATGATACATCACACATACAACATGATACATCACACATGCATTTATACAACATGATACATCACACATGCAACATGATACATCACACATACAACATGTTACATCACACATACAACATGACACATCACAATTTCCAGTTTGTCTTTTCAACATGTTTGAAAAGGAGTAGGAAGAAGCAGAGCTTATTTAATCCTACCCCTTTTCTTTTACATAACAGTTGCTAAAACTTTTGTTCACTTCCAGTTCTCAATTTATTGACCATATACTCCATAAGTAATCACAATAAAAATAAATAAATAATACTCGTATGGTGAGATGAGTAAGAACATCTAGAAAATGAATGGATTGATGACATAAATTCAGAATGTTTATTATCATGGTTCTTCTTCTTTCTACTTTGTAAACACTTTAGGTTTGAAGAGTTTCTTGAAGTGGATGATATTAGTACATTGTTTGATTGCTGTGCTTAATCCATTCCATCATTTAATTCCACATCCTGATATACTGAAGGTCTTAAGTGTTGTACGTGCATACAAATGTTTTAAATTACATTTTTCACTATGATTACATTTCTCCTCTTTTTTTTGAGAATATAGTTTGTAAATTTTTGGCTAGCAGGTTATATTTTGTTTTGTGTATAATTTTATCTGTTTGCAAATTCACTATGTCGTGGAATTTCAGTATTTTCAATTCAATGATTAAAGGGTTTGAATGTTCTCTATATCCAACATGATGTATTATTCTAACTGATCTTTTTTGTAACACAGTTAATGAATGAAGTGTACTTTTGTAATTATTTCCCCATTTTTCTGCACAATAACTCAGATATGGTAACACTAGTGAGCAGTAGAGAATATGAAGCTATTTTTGGGCCAGAACATGTTTTGTTTTATTCATTATTGACGTGTTTCTTGCTGCTTTATGTTGTAAATTTTTTACATGAGATTTCCAGTTCATTTTATCATCAATCATTATACCTAGAAATTTGGTTTCATTTACTCTTTCAATTTCTATTCCGTCTATTTGTATTTGTGTTTGACACTTCTTTTCTACTGTTACCAAATAGCATTATTTTAGTTTTACCGAGATTCAAAGAGTCTGTTTTTGTCAAACCATCTTTTTAATTAAATTTCTTCTGTTATTATTTGTATTATCTTCTGTGTGTTCTCTCCTGAACAAAACACTGTTCTATCATCCGCAAATAATACTAGCTTTCAATATTTTATAACTTTACAAATGTCATTTATATAAAGCTTGAACCATGTTGGTCCTAGTATTGCTCCCTGAGGTACACCACAGGATATATTTAGTGTTGTAAAAAAAAGTGTGTTCGCCCGGCTTCACGTATTGTTTCCTGTTGGTTAAATAACTTCTAATCCAGTTTAAGACCAGCCCTCTGGTGCCATATCGTTCTAGTTTTTTGATTAAAATATTGTAATTAATTGTGTGAAATGCTTTAGTTGGATCAATAAACACTGCTGCCGCATATTTTTTTTTTTACTATCTATTGCATTGGTCATTTCTTCTGTCATTTCTATTACAGCCATCAAAGTTGAAATATTAGCTCTGTATCCATATTGGTTCTCATCTAATATTCTACGTTTGTTTGTAAAACTCTCTGATCTGTTATTGAACAGTTTTTCAATGATTTTAGAAAATTGTGGAAGTAGAGAAACAGGTCTATAATTTGTAAATTGGTGTTTGTATCCAGTCTTATAAATTGGTGCAATTTTAGCTATTTTCATTTTGTTTGGGAATTTACCTGTTTGAGATGATGGGTATTTTTACGCTGCTTTTGCAGTGTAGCGTGTAGTGTAGCTTGCTACAATTCTCTGAGGATAGCTTAGCTACATTTAATTGGGAGTAACTTGTAGCTCAGCTTACTACATTTTCCAGGTCGCTTGCCCATCACTGTCTGTTTGGCCTAGCTCACATGTGAATAGTTTGAATACTGCAAACTTCAACACAGTAACACCTCATTTGTGTTTTATGTTCTGCAGACGTCCAGCAGGTGTCAGCAGAGAGTCATGAAGAGATTCCCTCCAAGCAGCAGGAGTGGAGCTCCAGTGTGGGACAGAAGGAGCTACAGGCCCCCTCCCACATTAAAGAGGAAGAGGAGGAACTGTGGAAGCAGCTTCAAATGTTGGTGGAGGATAATGATGAAGATGAAGCTCAGTCCTTACAGCTTCATCACAGTCAAAGTGAGGAGAACAGAGGGGCGGAGCTTGTAAGTCAACACATCACAGAAGATGATGGAGAGCATTGTGAAGATATAAAGTCAGAACCAGACAGCATCTTTGCTCCACTGTCAGACATGGACCACATGATGTCACACTCTTCTGATCACAGTGACCACATCCAAAAACCTTTGGAGAGTAAAAATGACTCCAAAGGTGATACGAGACATCTCACTAACAACAAACACTTGGACTGCTCTGAATGTGGGAAATCATTTAGACACAAGAGTTATATTACAATACACATGAGGATACATACTGGAGAGAAACGTTTTACTTGCTCTGTTTGTAAGAAAAGTTTCTCCACAAAGCAACACATGACCACACACATGAGAACACACACTGGAGAGAAACCTTTTACTTGCTCTGTTTGTAAGAAGAGTTTCTCCGTTAAGCCTGCCATGACCAGACACATGAGAACACACACTGGAGAGAAACTTTTTACTTGCTCTGTTTGTAAGAAGAATTTCTCCAGAAAGTCTAACATAACCGAACACATGAGAACACATACTGGAGAGAAACCTTTTACTTGCTCTGTTTGTAAGAAGCGTTTCTCCACAAAGCAACATATGATCACACACATGAGAACACATACTGGAGAGAAACCTTTTACTTGCTCTGTTTGTAAGAAGTGTTTCTCCAGAAAGCCTGACATCTCCATACACATGAGAACACACACTGGAGAGAAACCTTTTACATGCTCTGTTTGTAAGAACAGTTTCTCCACAAAGTCTAACATGTCCTCACATATGAGAACACATACTGGAGAGAAAAATTTTACTTGCTTTGTTTGTAAGAAGACTTTCTCCACAAAGCCTAAGATGTCCGCACACATGAGAACACATACTGGAGAGAAACCTTTTACTTGCCCTGTTTGTAAGAAGCATTTCTCCACAAAGCTTGCCATGACCAGACACATGAGAACACACACTAGAGCGAAACAATTTAGTTGCAATGTGTGATAAGATGTTCTGGCATAAGTATCAGGTCAGTAAACACAGGTGTGTAACAGTCATGGAAGCTGCAGGGATTTAAAAACACTTCGTGATTGTGCTAAATGTACTTTAAAAACACAGCATGTTTAATATGAATGTATATTTGATGTTGTATGTAGTGCCTCTCATCTTCTACTGTTAAATTTAAAGGCCTACTGAAAGCCACTACTAGCGACCACGCAGTCTGATAGTTTACATATCCATGATGAAATATTAACATTGCAACACATGCCAATACGGCCGCTTTAGTTTACTAAATTGTATTTTGAAAGGAGAACATTATCACCAGACATATGTAAGAGTCAATATATACCTTGATATTGCAGAAAAAAGCCCATATGTTTTTTTAACGGATTTCCGAACTCTAAAAGGGTGAATTTGGCGATTTAAACGCCTTTCAATTGTTCGCTGTCGGAGCAATGACCTTTCACCTGTGACGTTACAACGGGAAGCAATCCACTATTTTCTCAAACACATTACACACACAAGTCAAATCAGCTCTGTTATTTTCCGTTTTTTCTAATGTTTTCCGTGCCTTGGAGACATCATGCCTCGTCGGTGTGTTGTTGGAGGGTGTAACAACACGATCAGGAACGGATTCAAGGTGACTTACGTGGCGTGTGCATCGATTAGCATGGCATGCTAATCGATGCTACCATGCTATTTAGGCTAGCTGTATGTACCTATTGCATCATTATGCCTCATTTGTAGCTATATTTGCATCCAGCCTTTCCCTCCACCCACATTTAATGCCAAACAAACACATACCAATCGACGGATTCAAGTACACCAGTGGTCAAAAGATGCGAAAGTCCCTTGTTTGTTCTGCACATTTCACCGGCGATGCTACGACAGACATGGCACAGAGATGTGTGGATATCCTGCGACACTCAAAGCAGATGCATTTCCAACGATAAAGTCAACGAAATCACAAAGGTGAGTTTTGTTGATGTTATTGACTTATGTGCTAATCAGACATATTTGGTCGCGGCATGACTGCCAGTTAATCGATGCTAACATGCTATTTAGGCTAGCTGTATGTACATTTGTAGCTATATTTGCCTCCAGCCTTTCCCTCCACCCACATTTAATGCCAAACAAACATTTACCAATCAATGGATTTAAGTTGCTCCAGTGGTCAAAAGATGCAATCGTTGGTTAGAAGGCGATCGTCGAATAACTTCAAAAGCTATTCGCTCAATAGCTTCAGTTTCTTCTTCAATTTTGTTTTCGCTATCTGCCTCCACACTCCAACCATCCGTTTCAATACATGCGTAATCTTTTGAATTGCTTAAGCCGCTGAAATCCACGTCTGAATCCGAGCTAATGTTGCTATATCTTGCTGTTCTATCCGCCATGTTTGTTTGTATTGGCGTCACTATATGACATCACAGGAAAATGGACGGTGGATTTACAGATAGCGAAAATCAGGCTTTTTAAAGCCTTTTTTTGGGATATTACATAATTGGTAAAATTTTGAAAAAAACTTCGAAAAATAAAATAAGCCACTGGGAACTGATTTTTATTGGTTTCAACCCTTCTGAAATTGTGATAATGTTACCCTTTAAATTTCCCACGAGTTTCTTGTTAAAGGGGAACATTATCACAATTTCAAAAGGGGTAAAAACAATAAAAATCAGTTTCCAGTGGCATGTTGTATTTTTTGAAGTTTTTTTTTAAATTTTACCGGTCTCCGAATATCCCTAATAAAAGTTTTAAAGTGCTTGATTTTCGCTATTTGCGATGCGACTATCCATTTCCCTGTGACGTCATACAGTGCTGCCAATGTAAACAAACAATGGGAATACCACAGCAAGATATAGCGACATTAGCTCGGATTTCGACTCGGATTTCAGCGGCTTAAGCGATTCAACAGATTACGCATGTATTGAAACGGATGGTTGGAGTATGAAAGTATTGAAGAAGAAACTGAAGCTATTGAGCGAATAGCTATTGACGCTATTCATAGCCATAGCATGGCCGAATAGCTGCGTTAGCATCGCCGGTAAAATGTGCAGACCAAACGCTCAGGACTTTCGCATCTTTTGACACTGGAGCAAATTAAATCCGTCGATTGGTTTTTTTCGCATTACATGAGGGTGGAAGGAAATGTAATATAGTTGCAAATGCATCTGCAGGTTATCCATACATCTCTGTGCCATGTCTGCTTTAGCACCGCCGGTAAATAGCATGTTAGCATCGATTAGCATAGCATGTTAGCATCGATCAGCTGGCAGTCAACATCAACAAAACTCACCTTTGTGATTTCTGTGACTTTATCGTTACAAATGCATCTGCAGGTTATCCATACATCTCTGTGCCATGTCTGCTTTAGCACCGCCGGTAAATAGCATGTTGGCGTTGATTAGCATAGCATGTTAGCATCGATTAGCTCGCAGTCACGCCGCAACCAAATATGTCTGTTTAGCACATAAGTCAACATCAACAAAACTCACCTTTGTGATTTCGTTGACTTTATCTTTGCAAATGCATCTGCAGGTTATCCATACATCTCTGTGCCATGTCTGTCATCGCCGGTAAAATGTGCAGACACTGGCACATTCAATGGGGGTCTGGCGGCAGACACTTTGGCATCTTCGGTGCAACTTGAATCCCTCCCTGTTAGTGTTGTTACACCCTCCGACAACACACCAACGAGGCATGATGTCTCCAAGGATCCAAAAAATAGTTGAAAAAACGGAAAATAACAGAGCTGAGACCCAATGTTTACAATGGGTTCAAAATGAAAAAGGCGGCTGTATTACCTCGGCGACGTCACATTCTGACGTCATCGCTTCCAGCGCGATAAACAGAAAGGCGTTTAATTCGCCAAAACTCACCCATTTAGAGTTCGGAAATCGGTTAAAAAAATATAGTCTTTTTTCTGCACCATCAAGGTATATATTGACGCTTACATAGGTCTGGTGATGATGTTCCCCTTTAAAAATGTCGCGGAATGATGACTCATACGCGTGACGTCACCTGTTGGAGGGGACATGTTAGCGTAGCACCAAACACGGCTAAAAGTCGTCTCTTTTCATCGTGCAATTACAAAGTATTTTGGACATCCGTGTTGCTGAATCTTTTGCAATTTGTTCATTTAATAATGGAGACTATAAAGAAGAATGCTGTTGGTGGAAAGCGGTGGATTGCAGCTGTCTTTAGCACCGAGACACAGCCGGTGTTTCTTTGTTTGTTTTTAACACAGAGCGGTCAAGCGAACATGTTTTCTCTACGTCAACCAGCATGTTTTTGGATGGGGAAATTGTGATATATATCTTACCGGAGAAATCATTGGATTATTCGTCGTTCTGCTGCAGCTGTGAGCTTGGCTCCTCGGCTTCTCTCTGAGACAAAGTGTGTTCACCGCAGCCATCCGACCTCGAGGTATGTCTTTACAATCTCACTAAAACACTATTACAACAATAAGCAGATACGGGATTTTCCAGAATTATCCTAGTAAATGTGTCTAATTACATCTGAAACGCTCACACTGCCGTCGCCCGGAGCCGTCACGTTTTTTGTTTTTTTTTTGCGTTTTTTTCTTCTAGTCCTTTACTTTCAATATCCTAATTCACAAATCTTTCATACCCGCTCAAATTAATGGGGGAATTGTCGCTTTCTCGGTCCGAATTGCTCTTACTGCTGGTGGCTCCCATTAAAAACAATGTGAATATGTGTGGAGTCTTACAACTCGTGAAGTCACGCACACATACTTCCGGTACAGGCAGGGCTTTTTTATTAGCGACCAATAGTTGCGAACTTTATCGTGAATGTTCTCTACTAAATCATTTCAGCAAAAATATGGCAAGATCGCGAAATGATGAAGTATGACACATAGAATGGACCTGCTATCCCTGTTTAAATAAGAAAATCTCATTGAAAATCTCTACTGAAATGAGATTTTCTTATTCAAACGGGGATAGCAGGTCCATTCTATGTGTCATACTTCATCATTTAATTTTGCAATATTGCCATATTTTTGCTGAAAGGATTTAGTAGAGAACATCAACGATAAAGTTCGCAACTTTTGGTCGCTAATAGAAAAGCCTTGCCTTTACCGGAAGTATGTGCGCGTGATGTCATAAGTTGCAGGGTTCCACACATATTCCCATTGTTTTTAATGGGAGCCACCAGCAGTAAGAGCAATTCGGACCGAGAAAGCGACAATTTCCCCATTAATTTGAGTGAGGATGAAAGATTCTTGAATTAGGATATTGAAAGTGAAGGAATAGAAAGGGAAAAAAAAAAAGCGACAGCTCCGGGCGACGGCAGTGTGAGCGTTTCAGATGTAATTAGACACATTTACTAGGATAATTCTGGAAGATCCCTTATCTGCTTATTGTTTTAATAGTTTTTTAGTGAGGTTTTAAAGATTGTAAAGGCATACCTCGAGTCTAAGAGAGAAGCCGAGGAGCCAGGCTCACAGCTGCTGCAGGACGACAAATAATCCACTGATGTCTTCAGCAAGATATATATCACAATTTTCCCATCCAAAAACTTGCTGGTTGATGTAGAGAAAACATGTTCGCTTGACCGCTCTGCTTCACAACAAACAAAGAAACACCGGCTGTGTCTCGGTGCTAAAGACAGCTGCAATCCACCGCTTTCCACCAACAGCATTCTTCTTTATAGTCTCCATTATTAAATGAACAAATTGCAAAAGATTCAGCAACACAGATGTCCAAAATTCTCTGTAATCATGCGATTAAAGCAGACAACTTTTAGCTGTGTGTGTGCGCAGCGCTAATATTTCCTTACAGTCCTTAACGTAACGCGTATACGTCATCATTCCGCAACATTTTCAACAAGAAACTCCCGGGAAATTTAAATTGCAATTTAGTAAACTAAAGCGGCCGTATTGGCATGTGTTGCAATGTTAATATTTCATCATTGATATATAAACTATCAGACTGCGTGGTGGCTAGTAGTGGCTTTCAGTAGGCCTTTAGGTCGGGGTCTGATCATGACTAGTCATAAATATCGACACCAACATCGCCCCCTTGTGGTGGGAAATTATAACAGTCATAGCTTCCTTCCACATTCTCCAATCTTCCTGTTTTGTTTTAAGGTGGGTGAAGATCATCGTCATTCTACATCCTGTACGCAAATTCAAAATGACATTTTTCATACTCAGCACATTTTCTAACAGAATCTTGTTAATATGCTCAATAAGGTTCTATTCAAATGTAATACAAGTAATACGTAAGACTTTATTTGCACACTTAAGGAGATAAGTTTCCAGGTAAAAAAAGATGCTACCTCCCTGAAAAGATTAATTGTTAATCAAATTATTTTCCATGAATTAATTTACATCCAGAACACACATTGTTAAATTTCTTATTATATTATAATCATTACTATAATTGAATGTAAGTTTGTGTAAAAATATTTTCACACAACAAAGTGTGAATACATGTTGTAAAGTGTGGGGTTGAGTTATAATTGATATAATACAATTAGGTATGGCAAATGCATTTTGTTTACTTGCCAACTATTCAAATTATATTTAATATACATATTTATATAATGTCATGTAATATGACTTCAACATTATTTATGTTAAAATAAGAGTTTATTTGCTAACCAGTTCTACTTCTGAGTATTTATTTTTTTTTTTCATTGAACAATTAAACACACATAAACAATGTTTAGACACATTAAGGTACTTTCAATACAATATGAGTCAATGTTTTTTCAATATTTTACTCAGCAATATAAAAAACATCACATTGAATCCAATCCTCTTACAAAGAAAACCCGTTAAAGAAAGTAAAAGTAAATATGAGAGACCATTCGAATAAGATTAAAATAAAATATATATAAATAAATGATACACTTAAATTATTTCAGTAAATATAATAAAGGCGTTTTCTATTTTGTACAATCTTCCAAGATTGAATTAATAAATTCAAATCATTAACACAATGTTAGAATTTGGATTTCACTTTAAGAAAGACACTTTTGTGTATGAGAGCAAATGTTTCACACTTTTTAAAAATTGATAAAAATTCACGACACGATCGATCCACGCATGCGCGAAGAGTACGTCACTTCCTGGACTTACAATTTGTTTTATGTCAGAGTTCATGCCAGAGGTGGGACCAAGTCATTGTTTTGCAAGTCACAAGTAAGTCTCAAGTCTTTGCCCTCAACTATCGAGTCAAGTCTCGAGTCAAGACAGGAAAGTCCCGGGTCAAGTCCAAAGTCAAGACTGGAAAGTCTCAAGTCAAGTCCCAAGTCCTGTATTTTGAGTTTCGAGTCCGTTCAAGTCATTTTAATCACGGATTAATACATTTACACAGATTGTGTATGTTTTTAAAATGCTGTATTTATTTATTAAAACCAAGTGCATTTGAAATTGCAGGAAAAAAAATAGTGCTGACCTTGCAATTCATAATAACACTATTAACCAGTCATTTTAAACATTTAACTCATTGCTTTACAGAATAAACACATTTGGAAAAACAAGTTGAACTGTACTTATTTGTACAAAAGTGTTAACATTGTATTTCCATGTCATATTGCATTGTAGCTAGTTAGTTCCACAGCAGTTTCTATCCTGTTCTTACCTTATGTCATTGATCTCATCTCATTCTGTTTGTGTGTTTATGTGTGCGTACACATGAAAAACATAACAAATACATGAAAATAACAATGAACAATGTACTGTTTAGATTTCAGGGCCCTATGCAAAAGCAATCTGTACACATATTCTTAATATAGGGTACATTTTAACTGACCTTTATTTGACTATGTTTGTCTTTTTGTAGGTGGCTAAAATATGCGGTGCTGCTGACCACCGTATAACCTTACGTTACAGTTTGTGATACACTGACTAGCGTAACACTATGTGTAGGTACCTCATGCAACCCTGCTTGAAAAAAATCACTTTACAAAAAGTATGAATATGGTAGCAAACTGCAGTGGATGCAACAGATTGTCGTGTTTGCAATGACGTTATAACCAGAGACATCTTATAGGTAGACGCCGCATTGGCTGCTGTGACGCGAGCAATTTGGCCTCCATCTTGAAGTGGTGATGAGGAGCTGGCGAGCAGCTTAAACTGACAGTTGACAGGTAGAAAACAAAGATGCCGGGCGGTGTTCAGCGTTTTCCTGTTAAAATGAGCGGACTGTTAAAAATATGAATTGGGGGATTACTTTTCACAAGTAAGATTTAACATTAACGTACTATTGCCTTCCGCCTGATTGTAGCTGAGATAGGCACCAGTGCCCCCCGCTACCCAAAGGGAATAAGCAGTAGAAAATGGATGAATGGATGGTTGTATTTTGGGAAAAGAATATCACCACAGAGTTGTGAAGGAGCAAAGATCTTCAATATTTGTATGTGAAAATCACAAAGAAATCTTCTGGGGGAGGATGACGCCCCTACAGGTATTTGCTTTACAAACTTTCAGTCCCACCGAAAACAAAATTCACCAGTTGCCTATGATTATGATGCATTCTCATTTTAGGCAAAATATAAGACAATACTTTCTTAACAGTATGTATGTAACCAGGAATAAGTTTTCAAGTAACAAAATTCAAATACTAACATTGCTGGGTACAACAGAATTTAGTTTTATTCTGAATCCAGTCAAACAGATTGGTGGTTTTAGCTGATATAAAAACTTACAGGTTAAAGTTAAAGTAGCAATGATTGTCACACACACACTAGGTATGGTGAAATCTGTCTTCCGCATTTGACCCATCCCCTTGTTCACCCCCTGGGAGGTGAGGGGTGCAGTGGGCGCCCGGGAAACATTTTGGGCGATTTAACCCCCAATTCCAACCCTTGATGCTGAGTGCCAAGCAGGGAGGTAATGAGTCCCATTTTTATAGTCTTTGGTATGACTTTGCGTGTTAATATATGTTTATGTTGAAGTATTTGGCAGACGCATTTATCCAAAGTGACATACATAAAAAAATACATATAAAACAATCACTGAAAACATGATCATTTAAGGGAAGAATGTAATAGAATATCAATACAAAATGCCAAGACAGAATAAACTCCCTGCTGCTGCAGCAACAGAGATAGTCTATAGGTCCGTAAGATACATAGATATCTAATGTATTCATACATTTTTTATGTATAATATATGCATGTATATACATATATACATGCATATATTTTTTTCCCCTTCTCTGGGATTATATTCCCAGTATTGATCTTGGACGTCTGGTCACTTATAGCATATACAAATATTCTGTTACTGTTAAGCAAACTATGAATAATAAAACACACCAAAGCATGTGTCCTTTTATCATAGTTACATGTATGACAAAAATCTGTGGTTTTTAGTGAGGTAAGATTAATTAAATGCGCCGACTGTTCATTGCTCCTGCCAAATTAATTGCACTGAGTGGAGCGGATCACCACTCCAAGATGGAGGCCGACTGTTCATTGCTCCTGCCAAATTAATTGCACTGAGTGGAGCGGATCACCACTCCAAGATGGAGGCCGACTGTTCATTGCTCCTGCCAAATTAATTGCACTGAGTGGAGCGGATCACCACTCCAAGATGGAGGCCGACTGTTCATTGCTCCTGACAAATTAATTGCACTGAGTGAAGCGGATCACCACTCCAAGATGGCGGCCGCGCGACTCGTCTCCTCAGCGCCAGTAGCAGAAGTGCTCTATACCGCGTCTACTTATAAGATGACTATGGTTATAACGTTAGCAGTGAGTTTACAGCCTCACTCATTCAACTACACAGCAAATAAAAGTCACATTACTCAGCCAATAAACTTTAGCTTACAATCAAAACTTACCCTTCTTTGTGCATCTTCAAATGTCGAACGAAATTGGAAGTTGTTGCGTCTACATATTCGAACTGCATGTTTTGCATACGGCAATTCGTTTTTTGTTGACCAAGTCGTAGTTTTTATACCCGAACGAAACCAACTTTGGCATTTTTTATCTCAATGGCGCGTTGTTTGAGAATTATTCTTCATAGGTTTTCCTGCAATGTGATTGGATGAATGCTGTGGGAGCAAAAGAGCAGTACTAATGTGATTGGCTGTTGTACTGAGAGCATACAAGCTGACTTGCAATGTGATTGGCTGTTGTACTGAGAGCATACAAGCTGACCTGCAATGTGATTGGCTGTTGTACTGAGAGCATACAAGCTGACCTGCAATGTGATTGGATGAGTGCTGTGGGAGCAAAACAACAGTACTAATGTGATTGGCTGTTGTACTGAGAGCATACAAGCTGACCTGCAATGTGATTGGCTGTTGTACTGAGAGCATACAAGCTGACCTGCAATGTGATTGGCTGTTGTACTGAGAGCATACAAGCTGACCTGCAATGTGATTGGCTGTTGTACTGAGAGCATACAAGCTGACCTGCAATGTGATTGGCTGTTGTACTGAGAGCATACAAGCTGACCTGCAATGTGATTGGCTGTTGTACTGAGAGCATACAAGCTGACCTGCAATGTGATTGGCTGTTGTACTGAGAGCATACAAGCTGACCTGCAATGTGATTGGCTGTTGTACTGAGAGCATACAAGCTGACGGGAACAACACGCAGACACACACAAATACTAAATGAAAGATACGGAGCGCTCCTGAATAACTTTTTAATCTTTGGGTTTCGGGGAAAGTAGCAAGTCATGTCAAGTCAAAAGGCTCAAGTCCAAGTCAAGTCACAAGTCATTGATGTTAAAGTCTAAGTCGAATTGCAAGTCTTTTTAAATGTGGTCAAGTCGAGTCTAAAGTCATCAAATTTATGACTCGAGTCCGACTCGAGTCCAATTCATGTGACTCGAGTCCACACCTCTGGTTCGTGTGACATCACGTTCTGTGATATTTGAATGTTTTTTTAATGTTTTGTATGAAAATAGATTATCTAGGAGTGAAAGGGAACCACAATAAAAACATGTGGAATCAGGCAGTAATATCGCTACAATTTCTAGCACTTTCACTCTTGTCATTGCAATGAATGTCGCAGGGGGGCGCCACTGAACCCCAACATTAAAGCTGTGTTTGATATACTTTGAATTTATTTTTTAAAAACAAGACACTCTTTTATTTCACATTGTTATTCAAACAAATATTACAGGTTATAAAAGCATGGTAACAGTGACAGCAGGCAATATCTTATATAGAGCTACCTCTTCGTCCACTCGGCTGTGACGTCATTCCCAGCTTCCGGTGTAAACGGAAGACAGTAGAAGAGAGCAGTACTGCCTTGTAACGTCAAGTGTGCAGCACATGGACGGAGAAAGACAGTCTTATTATTTGTTCTCCAGTTTGAAATATTTACCTCGTATAAAATACATCTTTGATTCTTTCTTTAAGGATAAAGTGTTGTCGATGCGCTAGAAGCACTGTGCCGCTTCTCGTGCTATCTTTGCTTGTTAGTTAGCTTAGCTCGCTAGTTAGCTTAGCTTGTTAGCTGCTAACAGAAGACACAGAAGTTATCAACACATCGCTAAGTAGAGATCAAGTGTGAGAGTAAAGTGTTGTGATTGTGTGAAAAAGTGCGAAAGAACTATAGCAAAGTATGAGGAGGAACTTTGTCTTACAAAAGAGGAGAAGGAGCGACAACATCAACTACTGGACGCTGTTTTCAAGAAACCTCAAGTTGTGTTACACAGAACAGGTTTGTTTACTTCTTACTCTCACATCTTTACTAACTTTATATTTCATTATTAACACTTCTTCAGTAGGAAGATGCTTTGTCTTGTGGGGATGATGCAATGCTTTGATTTAGATCAGGGATCTCAAACACGAGACGTTATTTTGCGGCCCGCACCCGTTCGGGCTCCAGTACTCTGGAATGCCCTCCCGGTAACAGTTCGAGATGCTACCTCAGTAGAAGCATTTAAGTCTCACCTTAAAACTCATCTGTATACTCTAGCCTTTAAATAGACCTCCTTTTTAGACCAGTTGATCTGCTGCTTCTTTTCTTTCTCCTATGTCCCCCCCTCCCTTGTGGAGGGGGTCCGGTCCGATAACCATGGATGAAGTACTGACTGTCCAGAGTCGAGACCCAGGATGGACCGCTCGTCGGGACCCAGGATGGACCGCTCGCCTGTATCGATTGGGGACATCTCTACGCTGCTGACCCGCCTCCGCTTGAGATGGTTTCCTGTGGACGGGACTCTCGCTGCTGTCTTGGATCCGCTTGAACTGAACTCTTGCGGCTGTGTTGGAGCCACTATGGATTGAACTTTCACAGTATCATGTTGGACCCGCTCGACATCCATTGCTTTTGGTCCCCTAGAGGGGGGGGGTTGCCCACATCTGAGGTCCTCTCCAAGGTTTCTCATAGTCAGCATTGTCACTGGCGTCCCACTAGATGTGAATTCTCCCTGCCCACTGGGTGAGTTTTCCTTGCCCTTTTGTGGGTTCTTCCGAGGATGTTGTAGTCGTAATGATTTGTGCAGTCCTTTGAGACATTTGTGATTTGGGGCTATATAAATAAACATTGATTGATTGATTGATTGATTAATATGAACAATTAATGTTAGTGCAGCCCGCGTGTTTTATATGAACGGCGCCCAACAGCGGTGTACTTGCATACTCTTGATTCTTCCGGGAGACTCCCAATTCTTCAGTGCCCCTCCTGAGGTAATCATTCTCCAGAATTTCCTCCAAAATAACAATATTAAGGGGGCACCGTGGAGGAACTGCTTTTAGCATCCTCTACAACCTGTACAAACCGCGTGCCAGCCCAGCCACATGCCGTATTTGGCTTCTGTAGATGCAGTAAACAACTGCAAGACATAGTTGATCAACAGCCATACAGGTCACACTGAGGGTGGCCGTATAAACAACTTTAAC
This sequence comes from Nerophis ophidion, assembly GCF_033978795.1. Taxonomy (NCBI): domain Eukaryota; kingdom Metazoa; phylum Chordata; class Actinopteri; order Syngnathiformes; family Syngnathidae; genus Nerophis; species Nerophis ophidion. The sequence continues at coordinate 443,361 of NW_026906983.1, read as the reverse complement.
ACTGTTACTAATGTGCGCCATGGTGGAAAGGCGGACGAGACGGCAGGTTGTAGAGGACGCTAAAGACTGTGACATCGCGACACGCCCTTAATATTGTTGTCCGGGTTAAAACCGGGAGAATGCTTGCCCCGGGGGATTGTCGGGAGGGGCACTGATATTCGGGTGTTTCCCGGAGAGATCGCCACAGTTGGCAAGTATGTTACGAGGGCGGGAAAGCCATTCAAAGAAGGTGAATTCATTAAAAAGTGCATGTTGGATTTTTTAAGAAATATTTTCTTGCAGCCCATTCTCACCCGGTTTCTGCATCCAGTGGCCCCCAGGTAAATTGAGTTTGAGACCCCTGACTTAGATTCTTCACGAAAAGGGGACAGTTTGAGGTTGATGTTCCTCTCAGTTTGTAACAATGTGTGATTGATTGATTGAAGGAGTTATGAGAAGTTTGCATAGGAAAGGGTACACTTTCATCACGGTACACATTCACTGCTACAAGAAAGCCTGAGATGCTTTCAGTTGAAATATATATTTGAACTCACATAGTACTATGTAGAAAGTAGCATTTAAAATACAAATATACTGCAAGAAAATACATGCAAATATAATTTCAAATAGATAAAAGGCTATGTTTATTCCCAGTTACGAGTAGCCGCAAGCAGTAATATGTTTCTTTTTGATAGGGACTTCCACATGTTGGTGGTATGGCAGGCAAACACATTAGAACCTTTTTTGGAGTGAGATCTAGGTTGAATGTGATTTGTACAACTACCTTTGGTGTTATAATGGTGAATATATTTTGAAGTATCTAGACAGGTACATGGGTATTTTAGTGGTATGGTGTATCTTGTACACCAGACCAACTGCAAGAAGATGTACTCTGTCAGATACCAAGAGCCTCCCCACGTTAAGGAAATGGTTGGCTGAAAGGTGAGCCCGAGATGGACGGTTAAGCAGAAGCCCAATCATTTTGTTTTGGGCTGTCTGGAGTTTGTTTTTCAGGGCTTTTAAGGCATCACGGTACCAAACATGAACTCTGTAGTCAAAGTGGGGTTAAAGGCCTACTGAAATGAGATTTTCTTATTCAAACGGGGATAGCAGGTCCATTCTGTGTCATTAATATGAGCGAGGATGAAAGATTTGTGTTCGAGGATTCGAGGATATTGACAGCGACGGACTAGAAAAAAAAATTAAAAATCAAGTTAAAAAAAAAAGGTTATTGCATTGGGACTGATTCAGATGTTTTTAGACACATTTACTAGGATAATTCTGGGAAATCCCTTATCTTTCTATTGTGTTGCTTGTGTTTTAGTGAGTTGAGTTTGAGTTTATTTGGAACATGCAAGCATACAACATGATACATCACACATACAACATGATACATCACACATACAACATGATACATCACACATACAACATGATACATCACACATGCATGTATACAACATGATACATCACACATACAACATGTTACATCACACATACCAACATGATACATCACAATTTCCGGTTTCTCTTTTCAACATGTTCGAAAAGGAGTAGGAAGAAGCAGAGCTTATTTATTCCTACCCCTTTTCTTTACATAACAGTTGCTAAAATTTTTGTTCACTTCCTGTTCTCAATGTATTCACAATGTATACTCCATAAGTAATAAGTAATCACAATAAAAATAAATAAATAAATAATTGGTGAAGTAAGTTTTATTCCATACGATGAGATAAGTACGATTATTTTGAGAATGAATGGGTGAATAAAATCAGAATGTTTATTATCATGGTTCTTTTTCTTTCTACTTTGTAAACACTTTAGGTTTGAAGAGTTTCTTGAAGTGGATGATATTAGTACATTGTTTGATTGCTGTGCTTAATCCATTCCATCATTTAATTCTACATACTGATATACTGAAGGTCTTAAGTGTTGTACGTGCATACAAATGTTTTAAATTACATTTTGCTCTAAGATTATATTTCTCTTTTGTTGAGAAGAATCGTTGTATATTCTTGGGAAGCAGGTTATAGTTTGCTTTGTGTATAATTTTATCTGTTTGCAATTTCACTATGTGGTGGAATTTCAGTATCTTTGATTCAATAAATAAAGGGTTTGTATGTTGTCTATATCCAACATGATGTATTATTCTAACTGATCTTTTTTGTAACACTGTTAATGAATGAAGTGTACTTTTGTAGTTATTTCCCCATATTTCTACACAGTAACTCAGATATGGTAACACTAGTGAGCAGTAGAGAATATAAACTGATTTTCGGTCCAGAACATATTTTGGCTTTATACATTATTGACGTATTTCTTGTTACTTTTATGTTGTATATTTTTTACATGAGATTTCCAGTTCAGTTTATCATCAATCATTATACCTAGAAATTTGGTTTCATTTACTCTTTCAATTTCTATTCCGTCTATTTGTATTTGTGTTTGACACTTCTTTTCTACTGTTACCAAATAGCATTATTTTAGTCTTACTGAGATTCAATGATAGTCTGTTTTTGTCAAACCATTTTTTTAATTTGTTCATTTCTTCTGTTATTATTTGTATTATCCTCTTTGTGTTCTCTCCTCAACCAAACGCTGTTGTTTCATCCGCAAATAATACTAACTTTAAATCTCTTGTAACTTTACAAACGTCATTTATATAGAGATTGAATAATTTAAGTCCCAGTATTGATCCCTGAGGTACACCACAGGATATATTTAGTGTTGTAGAAGTGTGTTCGCCTAGTTTCACGTATTGTTTCCTGTTCGTTAGATAACTTCTTATCCAATTTAAGACTAACCCTCTGATGCCATATCGTTCCAGTTTTTTGATTAAAATATTGTGATTAATTGTGTCAAATGCTTTAGTTAGATCCATAAACACTGCTGCTGCACATTTTTTACTATCTATTGCATTGGTCATTTCTTCTGTGATTTCAATTAAAGCCTTTGAAGTTGAAACATTTGCTCTGTATCCATATTGGTTCTCTTCGAGTATTCTATTTTTATTTATGAAACTCTCTAATCTTTTATTGAACAGTTTTTCAATGATTTTAGAAATTTGTGGAAGTAAAGAAACAGGTCTATAATTTGTAAATAGATGTTTATCTCCAGTCTTATAAATTGGTGCAACTTTAGCTATTTTCATTTTGTTTGGAAATGTACCTGTTTGAAATGATAGGTTACTAATATACATTAATGGTCCTGAGATCTCATCAATAACCTTTTTTATCGTATCCATATCAATTCCGTTACAATCAGTTGAAGACTTTGATTTACATTTTTTCACGATTTTAACTATTTCCTCCTGTGTCACATTTCTGAGGAACATGGAGTTGGGATTTTGCTCAATGGTATCATTATAGTCCTCAATTGAAACTGGGTCTGGAATCCTTTCTTCCAATTTTGGTCCAATATTTACAAAGTAGTTATTAAAGCTTTCGACTACTTTCTTTATGTTGTCATTATGTTTATTTCCATCTAAGACATGGGTGTGAAACTCTGGCCCGTGGGCCAAACATTGGCCCACCGTTTAATTTCATTTGGCCCTTGAGGCAATATCAAATTAACATTAGAGCTGGCCCGCCGGTAACACCACATTCACCGCTAATACTCATACTTGCCAACCCTCCCGATTTTCCCGGGAGACTCCCGAAGTTTAGTGCCCTTCTCGAAAATCTCTCTGGGCAACCATTTTCCTGATTTGCACCCGGACAACAATATTGGTAGCGTGCTTTAAAGGCGATGCCTTTAGCGTCCTCTACAACATGCCGTCATGTCCTCTTTTCCTCCATATAAACAGCGTGCTGGCCAAGTCACATAATATATGTGGCTTTCACACACACATACTCGGCCAACAGCCATACAGGTCACACTGAGGGTGGCCGTATAAACAACTTTAACACTGTTACAAATATGCGCCACACTGTGAACCCACACCAAACAAGAATGACAAAACATATTTCGGGAGAACACCCGCACCGTAACACAACATAAACACAACAGAACAAATACCAAGAACCCTTTGCAGCACCAACTCTACAATATACCACCAAATCCCCGCCCACCTCATTTTAATTTTATTTTCAAATTTATTAGCCTGTGGAAAAAGTTAATGTTGGTATTTACCTCAGAAGGCTGCAAATAGAAAAGAGGCATTCATTTTTTAAGTTAAATTCTATTTAATATACCACTGAAGTTTTTTCCTTTGTTTTTTAAAAGTTGATTTTGCACTATTACGTTATATAAGCTCTGCCTGTTCCATGGGAGGAAGCCTGAGTACCCGGAGGGAACCCACGCAGTCACAGGGAGAACATGCAAACTCCACACAGAAAGAACCCAGGATTACTCAGGACCTTTGTATTGTGAGGCAGATGCACTAACCCCTGTCCCACCATGCTGCCATATTTAAGCCTTGCTTGTTTAATATTCATTGCAAAACTTGTTTGGGTCCCTATTAAAAGGCAATGTGTTCAACCTTGGCCCGCGGATTTGTTCAGTTTTAAATTTTGGCCCACTCTGTATTTGAGTTTGACACTCCTGATCTGAGAAGTATTGGGTGTAATCCCTCTTAGTGCCATTTTTAATAATGCTATTGAGAATGCCCCATGTTGCTCTCATATTATTTTTGTTCCTGTCCAATAATTCACTGTAATATTCTTTTCTACATGATCGTAGTATGTTTGTTAACTTGTTTTTATACTTTTTGTACTTAACTTCTGCCTCTGTAGTTCTTTGTACTATAAATTTTCTATATAGCGTATTCTTCTTCTTACAAGCATTGTTTAATCCTTTTGTCATCCATGGTTGATTATTCTTTCTATGTTTACTACTGAGTTGTCTCCATGGACAATGTTTGTCATAAAGTGTTATGAACTTGTTTAAGAAATGTTCGTATGCTTCATCAACCTCTTTTTCATTGTACACATTGTCCCAATCCTGCTTTTGTTGCTCCATTTTGAAAGCAATCATCCTCTTCTCTGTGCACAGTCTTTGAATTGTCCTTTTGTCTTCCATGTTCTTTTTGCAGTTTCCATCATATATTGTAAAAACTGGCAGATGATCCCTAAAGTCGGTTATAAGTAGACCACTTGTAGTGTTATTATCAAAATCATTGGTAAAAATATGATCAATAAGTGTGGCACAGTGTCCTGTGATGCTGCTTGGCTTTGTGATTTTAGGATATAAACTGATGCTGTACATTGTATCAATGAAGTCATCAATAGACCTTTGCTTGTTAGGGTTCAATAAGTCAATGTTAAAGTCACCACATAAGACAATTATTTTTTGACCATTGTCCATGTAAGTTGCCTTGATCCATTCTTCAAATGTTTCTATACTTGACTTAGGTGATCTATATATACAACTGATTACTATGTTTTTGCTATTTTCCTGACATATTTCAATGGTAATACATTCTAAGATATTATCTATAGCTAATGACATGTTTTTTAACACTTTGAGGTTCGGGTTCTTCATCACATACACAACTACTCCTCCTCCATTTTTGTTGGCTCTGTTGATGTAGTTTAGTTCATATCTTTCCAGATCAAAATCTATTCCTTTTTTATCATCAATCCATGTTTCTGTGACGGCGATCACTTTGAAGGGTTTTTTGATGTATTTCAAAAAGTTCTTAATGTTGTTGTAGTTTGCATACAAGCTTCTGCTATTAAAATGAACAATTGACAATTTGTTATCACTTTTAATGATGCTATTGTATTGCTCATCTTTGTAATAAAAACAATTATTACTAATGTGGGGGAAAAAAATTGTATCTGGATCTATATCGTTTTCCAAATCCTGGTTTTTGTGCTCTTTGTTGCAGAAGTTTTGTAGTTCCATATTTCCTTGCTCAACAATCTTTGATGTCGTTTCAATAATGTCTATAAGTGTATATGGATGCAGTCCTGAATCTAGGTCTTCTTTTTTAGTCGTCCCTTGCAGTGTAGTAGTGTTGATGTTGAATTTAGGTGCTTGTTTTCTGTCAGAGTCCATTATCATCGTTGTTGTGGAAGCTGTGTAAACTTCAAATTTGTCCAGGTCTTTGATGTCATTGACAACAATTACTCTTGCTTCTGGACCTCCATTCAGCTTGATGTAGATTTTACAGTTGGCGCTCCAAGTTCCCTGGATTTTTCCCTGCTTTCTCAAGTCGCGTGCTTTCTTGGCGATTCCAGCATTATGTTTAGTGAGATGCTCATTCATGTACACATTTGTTCCCTTCAGCTTCTTTCCCTGTCTCAGCAATGCCATTTTAGATGTTCTGTTTACGAGTTTCACGAGCACGACTGGAGTGGCGTTGTTGTCTCTTCTGTTCAGTGGGATGCATGTTTCGATGGTATTAATGTCGATTTCAATTTCCTTTGATTGCAGAAAGTTGACCACTTGCTGTTCTGCCGAGACAAGGTCCATTTCATCTGGTTCACCTTCATTATTCACAGCCTTCGCATATGATCTTGGTTTAATTCGGTGCCCTGTCACCATGATATCATTCATTCGTTTATCCTGCTCCATTTCATCTATGATATTCCACAGCATGGAGTTGTCTTCTTGAAGGGTCTTCATTTGTTGGCGCATATCTTCTTGAAAGGTCTTCAATTGTTGGCACATATCAGAGACTTCATTTTTTCTGGTGATGATTTGAGTTTGCAGACTTTTCACATCTTGTTTGTGTTCTTCCATTGCTTTTTTCAGATCTTTTTTTATTTCTTTCATTTCTTTCCAATCTTCTTTTAATTCATGGAGTATTTTTAGTAGTACTCCTTCTTGATTCCCATCATGTCCTGTTTCCAGTCTCAAATCTTGGTCCCAGTTGTGTCCTGTGTCGGCTGACACGAAGGTTTTGGGTTTCAGTCTTCTCTTTAACTTTTGGCATTGTGGCAGATCGATGACATCAGTGACTCTTGTGTCTTAAACGGCAGTTACTTTAGCAACTTGCAGCACGTTTAACTTGTTTGTTCCAACAATGCGTACCTTGCGTTGTTCACAGATCGATTTCAGGTGTTAGTCTGTCAACTTATAACACTCTGCGACGTTGGAAGCACTTTAAAACAGCTGTAAACTCGCCGTAGCTTTTGGTTGCTAGGCAACCGCTTTGAGCTGCGGTAAGGCGCCGATGGCTTGAGGCAAACGGCTCTTCCAACTTGCCTCATTTCAGCGTATCAGTGCCTCACAACTGACCAAAATGAGGTCAAGGATGCCAGGTGACTCTCCTGTGGCTGTGATCGCAAATCAGTTGTCAAAATCTTCAGAATAAATAAAAAGTCCGGTAGCAAAAGCGGAGCCTTTTTCTTTTGTGTCCTTTCTCGTGAACAGGAAGTGACGTATTAGTGAGTTTAATATTACCTGATAGTCGGAGGGGTGTGTCCACGGGTGTCTTGAGGCCAGTCTCTGAGGGAAGTCGACGGCAGCTCTATGGATGGCGCAAGTTCAGCTGATCTCCGGTAAGAGGTGACTTTTTAACCACAATTTTCTCACCGAAACCTGCTGGTTGACATTTGGTCGGGATCCATGTTTGCTGGACCGCTCTGATCCATAGTAAAGTTTCACCTCCGGGAATTTTAAACAAGGAATCACCGTGTGTTTGTGTGGCTAAAGGTTAAAGCTTCCCAACTCCATCTTTCTACTTTGACTTCTCCATTATTAATTGAACAAATTGCAAAAGATTCAGCAACACAGATGTCCAAAATACTGTGTAATTACGCCATTAAAGCAGACAACTTTTAGCTGTGTGTGGTGCACCGCTAATATTTCCTTACAGTCCGTGACGTTTTCACCAATAAACTCCGCAGGAAATTTAAAATTGCAATTTAGTAAACTAAACCGTCCGTATTGGCATGTGTTGCAATGTTAATATTTCATCATTGATATATAAACTATCAGACTGTGTGGTCGCTAGTAGTGGCTTTCAGTAGGCCTTTAAATGAGTGCTTGTGTTAGAGTCTTAAGTGTATTTCTACCCACCAGCGGGGTGATCCTACTATATAAGAAGTAAGGGTGTACGGAATGCCGGTATTGGTAAAGTACCGTGATACTATCCATCCATCCATTTTCTACTGCTTGTCACGTTTGGGGTCGCGGGGGGTGTTGGACCCCATCTCAACTGCATTAATCATATTCGGTACTAAACCGCCTCTAAAAAGTACTACTTCTATGTTTACATCAAAATGTTTTGCCATCACATCTTATTTCGTTTTTTTATTTGTAATTATTTATATTATGTTTATAAACTCAGGAAATATGTCACTTTGGACTTTGAATATGACCAATATATGATCCTGTAACTACTTGGTATCAGATTGATACCCACATTTATGGTATCATCCAAAACTAATGTAAAGTATCCAAACAACAGAAACATAAGTGATTATTACATTTTAACAGAAGTGTAGGTAGAACATGTTAAAACAGAAAATAAGCAGATATTTACAGTTAATGAACAAGTAAATTAATAATCCATTTTTTACCACTTGTCCTTAATAATTTTGACCTAATAATAATAGAATATAAATGACACAATATGTTACTGCTTACGTCAACAGACTAAATTAGGAGCTTTTCTTTATATACTTACTACTAAAAGACAAGTTGTCCAGTATGTTCACAAACTTGCAATAGGAAACATGTTTGATGTACCCCAAAACATTTTTTATTTAAAAAAGCCAATAATGCACTTTTCTGTGATCCCTTTTTTTTTAGAAAAGTATCAAAATCCATTTTTGTAAAGGTCCCGGTACCAAAATATTGTTATTGGGACAACATTAGCAAGAATATAATTTGTCGGTTGATTCTTTCACTACCTGAGTAGTCATTTTTTCACTGGAGAGATTAGTCTTTACGATGCAGCCAAGAAAGTTAATCTAATTTTTGTTTGTTATAATATTGTCGCCCACTTTGACTGTGAAGTTATTTACTTTTCTGAGGTTAGGAATTGACCCAAAGACCTGTGTACTTGCAAGTACCGAGGCAAGTCTTATTTCGGCAGTTTGTCATTGAAAGCCTTGCTAGTCTTGGTCTTGAGGATTGTAGCTTCGCTTATTTTGTGGCCGTCAGCCTCGGTTCTATGTTCTTTATGGGTACAGAACATGATGGAATGATCACTTAAGCCTCATACAGTAGTTCCACTTGTGGTGATCAGAGACTGGTCAGAAGTAACAAGGAGGTCTATGAAGGTTTAACAGGACTCACTCACCCTGGTAGTTTGCTTAATGAGCTAAGTGAGACAATGTTGGTGGCACAGCTTAGTGAAGGTTTTAAAAATGGGTGCATCCTTTCAGGACATATCTGTGTTCCAGTCCCCAAGAAGATGTAAACCTGTATCAACATGTTTACACTAAACTCACACACTCACCAAATACATTTTATACTGTAATCAAATCTAATAATTTCGCTTCCTGATTTTCACTTACATGCATCAATAAGTGAAAGTAAACATTTATTTTCAGTAACCAAAGTAGTCAACACTTGTTTTATTAAAAGCACATAAAGTTGACTGACTTTCCTTCAGCGTGTCGTAGATGGAGATACTCCATAAAACAGCACATAGTAAAACATGTTTTGGTAAAAGTTCCTTTTGGCCCAGCCAACAAAATGACCTCAAGAAAGTATGTTGCATGATAACAAAAACATACCATGAATGTTTTTTTTGTTTTTTTAGTGATTTTGGAATTATATTTTTTTTATTTCCATGATATTGAAGTTATGGTAATGACAATGTCATTATAATATTATGATTAAGTTTAGAGATAAAGTTTAGGTGTCATAGACCGTATACACAAAACAATATTTACCCACTTTACATCAGTGAAGTTAAGAATGCTTCAATCAATCCTGCCTCGTACTTATACAAACTTTTCAAATTGCCCCGCATCAAATTTCCAAGTCTGTTTTTGTACTCACTGTACCACTTTTGAATAATTTTTAGGAAAAAAGTAGGTATTTCCAGTGTTTTTATTGGTTGTTTTGCTACACACTTTTAACACAACACACAAAGGAACACAAATAAGGTCATTGTGTTAACAGTGTCAGTTCAAAACTATTTCTATACTCTCTTTATCTTATTTACTTATTTACCCAACAGACGTCCAGCAGCCCCCTCACATTAAAGAGGAAGGGGAGGATCCACAGCCCCCCCACATTAAAGAGGAAGAAGAGGATCCACAGCCCCCCCACATGAAAGAGGAAGAGGAGGAAGTGTGGATGAGTCAGGAGGGAGAGTGTCCTGTAGGGCAGGAGGAGGCTGATGTCAGCAAGTTTCCACTGACTGTTGTCTCCGTGAAGACTGAAGAGCATGAAGACAAACCACCTGAGTCCTCACAGCTTCATCACAGTCCAAGTAAGCACAACATTATACAACATTATACAAGAATGACAAACACATTTCGGGAGGACATTCTCACAGTAACACAACATAAAACAGAACAGAACAAATACCCACAATCCCATGCATCTGTGACTTTTCGTGGCTATATTATACACCCCGCTAGCACCAACCCTCCCCCCCCGCCCCCCCAACCCCGCCCACCTCAAGCGACACACGGGGGGGCGGGGGGGGAGGGTTGGTGCTAGCGGGGTGTATAATATAGCCAGGAATAGTCACGGATGCCTGGGATTGTGGGTATCTGTTCCGTTCGGTTTATGTTGTGTTACTATCAGGATGTCCTCCCGAAATGTGTTTGTCATTCTTGTTTGGTGTGGGTTCACAGTGTGGCGCATATTAATAAGAGTGTTAAAGTTGTTTATATCACAACCTTCAGTGTAACCTGTGTGGCTGTTGACTATATGCCTTGCAATCTCGTATGTGTGATGACAGAAGCGGCGAAATATATATATATATATATATATATATATACACACACACACACACACACAGGACTGTCTCAGAAAATTATAATATTGTGATAAAGTCCTTTATTTTCTGTAATGAAACTAAAAACATGGAAATGTCAGACATTCTGGATGCATTACACATCAACTGAAATATTGCAAGCCTTTTATTATTTTAATATTGCTGATTATGGCATACAGCTTAAGAAAACTCAAAAATCCTATCTCAAAAAATGTGAACATTTCCTAGGACCAAGTAAAAAAAAAGATTTATAACAGCAAAACAAAATCAAATATTTGAAAATGTCAAATAATGCACTAAGTACTTGGTTGGGAATCCTTTCGCATGGATTACTGCATCAATGCGGCGTGGCATGGAGGCAATCGGCCTGTGGCATTGCTGAGGTGTTATGGATGCTCAGGATGCTTCGCTAGTGGCCTTAAACTCATTAGCATTATTGGGTCTGGTGTCTTACAGCTTCTTCTTCATAATACCCCACAAATTCTCTAAGGGGTTCAGGTCAGGGGAGTTGGCAGGCCAATCGCGGACAGTAATGCCATGGTCAGTACACCAGTTACTGCTGGTTTTGGCAGATCATGCTGGAAGATGAAGTCATCATCTCCATAGAGCTTTACAACAGATGGAAGCATGGAGTGCTCTTGGTACACAGCTGCATTGACTCTAGACTTGATTAAACACAGTGGACAAAAACCAGCAGCTGACATGGCTCCCCAAACCATTGCTGACTGTGGGAACACACTGGATTTCAAGCAACTTGGATTTTGCTCCTCTCCAGCTTTCCTCCAGACTATAGCGCCTTGACTTCCAAATGAAATACAAAATTTGCTTTCTTCTGAAAACAGGACTTTAGACCACTCTGCATAACCGTGTGGTACGCCAGCTGCACTGAAGCAGACAAACGGGCGAATTAGAGGGTCATAAAGTTTGCACAAAAAATCATCGGCTGCCCCCTGCCCTCCCTGAAGCATTTACATAACTCCCGTTGCCTCAAGAAAGCAAAAACCATCACCAAAGACAGCACACACCCTGGCTACCACCTGTTCCACCTGCTACCATCAGGCAGGCGCTACAGGTGCATCAGAGCCAGAACAAACAGGCTCAGAGACAGCTTCTTCCCCAGAGCTGTCACCATGTTAAAATCTAACTTCTAATAATAATAATAATTCACCCCTGTACAATATCATGCCCTAATACCCTACTGTGCAATACTGATTGTTATTTATTACTTCCGTACTCTTGTCTTGTTCTGTATATTGTACAGTATTTTGTATTTCTACAGTGTGCTGTATATTGTACAGGATTGCTTGTTATTTTTATTGGATAGTTGTCTGTTTATTTCAATTGTTAGTTTTTCCTTTATTACCCCTTGTGTTATTTATTTCACCCCATATTTGTTCCCACAACCGCCACTCAAGTTGGAGTCTTTAATCTCGTTATATGCAAATATAATGACAATAAAGTCTATTTTATTCTATTCTATTCTAATTAGGCTTGCACGCCTAAAGGCAGTGCCTTTATGGCACTCCCTGAATATTGTTGATCTGGTAAAAATTGACAGGGGCTTCGAGAGAATTGGTGCCCTGAAATTCAGGGGTCTCCCGGGAAAATTGGGGACTTGGGCAAGCATGACCTATCAAGCGCCGTTCAGATTAAACTCATGGGCCGCACCAACATAAAATTGTCACATCAAAGCGCGCGCCGCATAATAACGTTTCGCGGAACGCAATTTTGCCCGCGGGCCGCATGTTTGAGACCCCTGCTCTAAACCAAAATCATAATGATCAAAGACGTCCAGCACATTAAGGTGAGTTAAAGTTCATGAAAAGTTTTACTGTCAAGCTCTTACAAACTGTTCTCAAACACCACACACATCATTGTTTTTGTTTTTCAAGATATAGATGGATGCTGTCTTTTGAATGTAGGTGGAGAAAATGAATAACTTTATAGGGGTGGGCCAAAGAAAAGGTAAACTAAATAAATGCATAACGTGGAGTGCTGTCTATTTGGCCTAACTCACCTGTGAATAGTTTGAATACTGCAAACTTCAATAAGTAACACCTCATTTGTGTTCTATGTTCTGCAGACGTCCAGCAGGTGTCAGCAGAGAGTCATGAAGAGATTCCCTCCAAGCAGCAGGAGTGGAGCTCCAGTGTGGGACAGAAGAAGCTCGAGCCCACTCATATAGAGGAAGAAGAGGAACTGTGGGAGCAGCTTCCAAGGTTGGAGGAGGTTAATGACGAAGATGATATAAAGTCAGAACCAGACAGCATCTTTGCTCCACTCTCAGACATGGACCACATGATGTCACAGTCTTCTGATCACAGTGACCACATCCAATAACCTTTAAAAAGTAAAAATGACTCTGAAGGTGATACGAGACATCAAACTAACAACAAACACTTTGACTGCTCTGAATGTGAAAAATCTTTTAGACATAAGAGTAATTTTACAGTACACATGAGAACACACACTGGAGAGAAACCTTATACTTGCCCTGTTTGTAAGAAGAGTTTCTCCAGAAAGCAATACATGACCACACACATGACAATACATACTGGAGAGAAACCTTTTACTTGCTCTGTTTGTAAGAAGAGTTTCCCCAGAAAGAATGACATGACCACACACATGAGAACACATACTGGAGAGAAACCTTTTGCTTGCTCAATTTGTGCTAAAAGATTCAACGCTAAGAGTATCATGACATTACACATGAAAATACACACTGGAGAGAAACCTTTCACTTGCTCTGTCTGTAAGAAGAGCTTCATCAGAAAGCATCACATGACCACACACATGAGAACACACACTGGAGAGAAACCTTTTACTTGCTCTGTCTGTAAGAAGAGTTTCTCCATGAAGCCTGACATGACCACACACATGAGAATACATACTGGAGAAAAACCTTTTACTTGCTCTGTTTGTAAGAAGAGTTTCTCCAGAAAGCGTAACATGACCACACACATGAGAACGCACACACTGGAGAGAAACCTTTTATTTGCTCTGTTTGTAAGAAGAGTTTCTCCAGATGGCAACACATGACCACACACATGAGGACACACAGTGGTGAGAAACCTTTTCCTTGCTCTGTTTGTAAGAAGAGTTTCTCCATGAAGCCTGACATGACCACACACATGAGAACACATACTGGAGAGAAACCTTTTACTTGCCCTGTTTGTAAGAAGAGTTTCTCCAGAAAGCAATGTGTGACCAAACACATGAGAACACACAATGGAGAGAAACCGTTTGTGTGATAAAACAATCAGGTTTAAGTATCAGGTCAGTAAACACAAGTGTGTAACAGTCATGGAAGCTGCAGGGATGTAAAAACACTCAAACGGTGATTGTGCTAAATGTACTTTAAAAACACAGCATGTTTAATATGAACGTATATTTTATGTTGAATGTTGTGCTTCTTATCTTCTACTCTTATATGTTGTCCTGGAATGACTTTTTAAGTTGTGTGCATTTATTGAATATTATATATGTTGCTAAATTTTTATTCTATTTTCCCATTGTTAAAGAGAGGTCATCTTATTTTTTATTTTTTTTTCCAACACATTTTTTCCATCGCATTTTATTGATGTTATTCTCCAATTAAAAGTATGAATTAATAACATTGTTAAAAAAATTTGGACCCTAAGTTCGGACACAGATTCATCGTCATCGTCATCATCATCATCAGAATACTGGATGAAACTTTAACATTACTTTTTTTAATATAAGTGTGACCTCAATATTCCTCGATAATAAGACTAAAAATATAGATTTAAGTACCATATTAGAGTGCCTCTTGTAGTACTCCACCTCGCCACATTGTGAGAAGTGGGGGCTAGCAGTTGCATGTTTTTATCATGTTTTATCAGCGAGGAAGACAGCATTTGTTTTTACTTTTTTGTCAGATTCAAGTTTTAATGTTCTTTTCATTAATAAATTAATCACTATGGCTGGCAATATTAAGGATTATTTATAGATATTTAAGAACAAATTCCCTCCTTGACAGGTAGCAAAATGACTCCACAAAATGTGAACTAGCAGCTGACTCAGTAAATATTTTTTTAGAGAGTAACATCCATCCATTTCCTACCACTTATTCCCCTTTGGGGTCGCGGGGGGCGCTGCTGCCTACCTCAGCTACAATCGGGCGGAAGGCGTTGTACACCCTGGACAAGTCGCCGTCTCATCGCAGGGCCAACACAGATAGACAGACAACATTCACACTCACATTCACACACTAGGGACCATTTAGTGTTGCCAATCAACCTATAAATGATAAATGGGTTGTACTTGTATAGCGCTTTTCTACCTTCAAAGTACTCAAAGCGCTTTGACACTACTTCCACATTTACCCATTCACACACACATTCACACACTGATGGAGGGAGCTGCCATGCAAGGCGCCAACCAGCACACATCAGGAGCAAGGGTGAAGTGTCTTGCTCAGGACACAACGGACGTGACGAGGTTAATACTAGGTGGGATTTGAACCAGGGACGCTCGGGTTGCGCACGGCCACTATCCCACTGCGCCACGCCGTCCCTCGAGGTGCATGTCTTTGGAGGTGGGAGGGGCCTATCCCCAGGTCCATGTCTTTGGAGGTGGGAGGGGCCTATCCCCAGGTGCATGTCTTTGGAGGTGGGAGGGGCCTATCCCCAGGTGCATGTCTTTGGAGGTGGGAGGAAACCGGAGTACCTGGAGGGAACCCACGCATTCACGGGGAGAACATGCAAACTCCACACAGAAAGATCCTGAGCCCGGGATTGAACCCTGACTACTCAGGACCTTCGTATTGTGAGGCAGACACACTAACCCCTCTTCCACCGTGAAGCCTTAAAGAGTAACATGACAGTGGAAATTTCACAATAATTCACCAAAAATCGGAAATTGGGAATGATTTCTTAAGATGCAGATGAACCAGGTGGCACCATGCAGTAAAAAAAACGGATGTTTTTGATAAACGAACAAAAACCGAGAGCAACAGGGAACTGTGAAGACAACAAAACAAACCGCTGAAACCCAGCAAAACTCTCACAGGAAATGTGGAGCAGACGGCGTCCACAAAATATGTGCGTACTCGAGCTTGACATCAAAAAGGATAGTCACCCGTGAACAAAGAATAATGTCCGGACAACAAAGGTAGCAAGAGGATCAATTGAAATAGTCTTGATTGCAAACAGAAAAAAGGTGAGGGGAAATGCTCGGGGACAGAAGTGAAGCTGCCACGGGAAAACACGTACAAAACTGGGAGAGCCACCAAAATAAAAGCACAGGACAGGAATTCAAACATTAAACAGCGGAAAACACAAACAAAATGTGAACAAAATTTGCCAGATGTGACAAATGGAGTGTCAGAAATGAGCTGAGCCAAGATTGACAGGCTGGATAATGAGGGAGAAGCAATCTAGTGTCATGTCAGCACACTGGGACTGGAAGGCAGGATTCACACAATCTTCTTCTCACTTCTCTCTCATGTGGAGGCTACAGTCCGCATGACAGAAGTCACTACTACAACTACTACTATTTCATTTAAATGTATTTTTTACTTACAAATTATTATTATTATTGTTTTTTCATGGACATCCATCATCTGACATTGTTATCCATTACATCATATGTGCATACATCATACATCTATTGTCTGCCCGAAAGATCAACATATTATTTTTTGTTTATTTCCCAACGATGACACCCGACCCCTCCCCCACAAAAAGAGAAAAACAGCAAAAAAACAAAGTAATAATAATATTAATAAAATTAATAACGATAATAATAATAAATAGTATAAACAGATAGTAAATAAATACATAGAAAAAAACTATATACATATAGGGAGTAATCATTTTTTTTAAACAGTTTAATCACTAATTAGAAAAACATAAAATTAGTCTTATGTGGCGTGACATAATCAACCCAGTATTCCCAGTATGAAGTAAATATCTCTAGTTTATAAATAATAAAAGCTGTTATCTCCTGTGTTTTATAAATGTCCATTGTGATTTCCATCCATTTCTTCAAAGTTGGGCTCTCCTGTAATATCCATTTCCTGGTAATGCTCTTTTTACAAGCCACTAGTAGGATATTCATGAAGTATTTCTCTTTTTTCAGCCAATCCTGAGGTGCGATGTGTGAAAAACAGAATGTTACTTTCAAGGGGTGATTTGAAAATATCCTGTAGAGCTTGGTGTATCTCTTTCCAATAGTCCTTTATGGCAGAGCAGTCCCAGAAAACATGCTAGTGGTTTGCCTTTAGATTCCCACAATTTGTCCAACAGGCAGGGGAGTTGTTATCATACTGAGACTTCTGAGAAGGTGGAATAAAACTTTCCCAGCCAAACTCTCCACTTGGGTGAGCTGCTACAAGTCCATTGATATCTCCATTTTATTGTCCATTCTTCCTCAGATGTAGTTATCCCTCCTTTCTTCTCCCATTTTGTTTTAACATATGAAGTTAAATATGATTTCTTATACAAGCATGAAACACTTCTATCAATAGTTTCTGAATTATATGCTTTTGTAAACATTTCAATGAAACAAATGCTTGTCTTTGTTACATTTTTCACCTTCATATTAACAAAAGGCTGCAACTGCAGATATTGATAGAAGTCTTGTTTTTTTTTAAAATGTGTCCTTTTAAAGGGGAACATTATCACAATTTCAAAAGGGTTAAAACAATAAAAATCAGTTCCCAGGGGCTTGTTGTATTTTTTGAAGTTTTACTCAAAATTTTACCGGTCTCGGAATATCCCTAAATAAAGCTTTAAATTGCCTTATTTTCGCTATCTTCGAAACCACTATCCATTTCCCTGTGACGTCACACAGTGCTGCCAATGTAAACAAACAATGGGAATAGCACAGCAAGATATAGCGACATTAGCTCGGATTCAGACTCGGATTTCAGCGAATTAAGCGATTCAACAGATTACGCATGTATTGAAACAGATGGTTGGAGTATGAAAGTATTGAAGAAGAAACTGAAGCTATTGAGCGAATAGCTATTGACGCTATTCATAGCCATAGCATGGCCGAGTAGCTGCGTTAGCATCGCCGGTAAAATGTGCGGACCAAACGATCAGGACTTTCGCATCTTGTGACACTGGAGCAACTTAAATCTGTCGATTGGTAAGTGTTTTTTTCGCATAAAATGTGGGTGGAAGGAAACGTAATATAGTTGCAAATGCATCTGCAGGTTATCCATACATCTCTGTGCCATGTCTGCTTTAGCACCGCCGGTAAATAGCATGTTGGCATCGATTAGCGTAGCATGTTAGCATCGATTAGCTGGCAGTCAACATCAACAAAACTCACCTTTGTGATTTTGTTGACTTTATTGTTGCAAATGCATTTGCAGGTTATCCATACATCTCTGTGCCATGTCTGCTTTAGCACCGCCGGTAAATAGCATGTTAGCATCAATTAGCATAGCATGTTAGCATCGATTAGCTGGCAGTCAACATCAACAAAACTCACCTTTGTGATTTCGTTGACTTTATCGTTGCAAATGCATTTGCAGGTTATCCATACATCTCTGTGCCATGTCTGCTTTAGCACCGCCGGTAAATAGCATGTTAGCATCAATTAGCATAGCATGTTAGCATCGATTAGCTGGCAGTCAACATCAACAAAACTCACCTTTGTGATTTCGTTGACTTTATCGTTGCAAATGCATCTGCAGGTTATCCATACATCTCTGTGCCATGTCTGTCTTAGCACCGCCAGTAAATAGCATGTTAGCGTCGATTAGCGTAGCATGTTAGCATCGATTAGCTGGCAGTCACGCCGCGACCAAATATGTCTGATTAGCACATAAGTCAACAACATCAACAAAACTCACCTTTGTGATTTCGTTGACTATCGTTGCAAATGCATCTGCAGGTTATCCATACATCTCTGTGCCATGTCTGCTTTAGCATCGTCGATAAAATGTGGAGACACTCTGGTACATTCAATGGGGGTCTGGCGGCAGACACTTTGGCATCTTGGGGCCAGTGGTGCAACTTGAATCCCTCCCTGTTAGTGTTGTTACACCTTCCGACAACACACCAACGAGGCATGATGTCTCCAAGGTTCCAAAAAATAGTCGAAAAAACGGAAAATAACAGAGCTGAGACCCGGTGTTTGTAATGTGTTGAAAATGAAAATGGTGGGTGTGTTACCTCGGTGACGTCACATTCTGACGTCATCGCCTCCAGCGCGATGAACAGAAAGGCGTTTAATTCGCCAAAATTTACCCATTTAGAGTTCGGAAATCGGTTAAAAAAATATATGGTCTTTTTTCTGCACCATCAAGGTATATATTGACGCTTACATATGTCTGCTGATAATGTTCCCCTTTAATAGTTTCAAAACTGAGCATTTTTTAATCTTTCATTACACTACATGAAGGTGAATTATTTTTTGTTGATCTCTATTGGCAGAGTTTGAAATCGGTACAGCAGTCTTGGAAGTGCATTCCTTTTAATACAATCAATTCTACAGCTAAGGCGAAAAAAAGGAATTAAGTTCCATCGTGCTATGTCATCTTTTATTTTCTTATGTATGGGTAGATCATTTTATACTGATAATGTTGTTATATATTTTGATAAAATGAGGCCCAGGTATTTAAAAGACATATCAGGGGGTATATATATATATACACACATCAATCAATCAATCAATGTTTACTTATATAGCCCTAAATCACTAGTGTCTCAAAGGGCTGCACAAACCACCACGACATCCTCGGTAGGCCCACATAAGGGCAAGGAAAACTCACACCCAGTGGGACATCGGTGACAATAATGACCCAGTGGGACGTCGGTGATATATATATATATATATATATATATATATATATATATATATTGTCTCCATCCATTTTGGATGGAGACAATAGCTAAGTAAAACTTGAACTATAGAGATTAAAAAAACAATATAAGAAAATATTCCTTTGTGTGTGATTTTTGTACATAATTTCACTGCTTCTGGGTTATAATTATACGAGAGGAGTTGAGTTTTACCGATGTTGATTTTATGTCCTGATAATAGACCCTACCGTTCAAATGAGTGCATTCATTTAGGAAGAGAGTATGTTGGGTGCCAGAGGAAGACTAAAATGTCATCCACATCTGGCCAATTTATACTCTCTCCCTTTAATTATGATTCCTTTAGAATTTCTCTAATCTGTTATTAATAGATTCTTCACAGATAATCTTTGTTTACAAACTGAGCACTTGATTTTCCAGTGTGCATTCTTTTGTTTACCAAGTTTTTCATAGAGCATCTTTTTTTTTTTTTTTTTTTTCACAAACTGAGCACATTAATGGTTTGTCTCCATGTGTGCATAGAATCTTAAACTCTTCAACACAGAATCTTGTATTACAAACTGAGCTCATTAATGTGTTTTTTCTCCTGTGTGAATTTGTTTGTTTATCAAGTTTTGTTTACACAGCATCTTTGTAACAAACTGAGCACATTAATGGTTTTTCTTCAGTGTGCATAATTTTTTCTGTTATCAAGACTTTCTTCACAGATAACATTTGATTACAAACTGAGCACATTAATGTTTTTCTCCAGTGTGTATTATTTTGTTTGTTAGCTAAATTTTATTCACAGAGTCTTTTATTACAAACTGAGCACATTAATGGTTTTTCTACTTTGTGTAATTTTTTGTCTGTTATCATACGTTTCTTCACAGATAATATTTTTATTACAAACTAAGCACATTTATGGTTTTACTCAGTGTGTAATTTGTTTTATTTGTTATCAATAGTTTCTTCACAGATAATCCTTTTTTTTACAAACTGAGCACATGAGTGTTTCTCCAGTGTACATTATTTTGCTTGTTATCATGTTTTTTTCCAGAGCATCTTTTATTACAAACCGAGCACTTTAATGGTTTTTCTTTAGTTTGTAATATTTTGTGTGTTATCAAAAGTTTCTTCACGCAGAATCCTTTTTCACAAACTGAGTACATTAATGGTTTTTCCCGAGTGTGCATTCTTTTGTTTGTTAGCACTTTTTTTTACAGAGCATCTTTTATCACAAACTGAGTACATTAATGTTTTTTCTTCAGTGTGCATTATTTTGTTCATCAAGTTTTTTCACAAAGACTATTTTATTACAAACTGAGCACAATAATGTTTTTACTTCTGTGTGTATTTTTTTAATCTGTTATCAATAGATTATTCGCAGAGAATCCTTGTTTACAAACTGAGCTTTTGAATGTTTATTCTCCAATCCGCATACTTTTGTTTATCAAGTTTTTCACAGAAAATATTTTATTACAAACTGAGCACATTAATTGTTTTTCTTCATTGTGCATTATTTTGTTCGAGTTTTTCACAGAACATCTTTAAAGGCCTACTGAAAGCCACTACTAGCCACCACGCAGTCTGATAGTTTATATATCAATGATGAAATATTAACATTGCAACACATGCAAATACGGCCTTTTTAGTTTACTAAATTGCAATTTTAAATTTCCCGCGGAGTTAAAACGTGGCGGAATGATGACGTTTATGATTACGCGTGCGCGTGACGTCACAAATTGTTGGGGACATCTTGGCTCACGTCCACACACGGCTAATAGTCGTCTCTGTTCAACGCGTAATTACAGAGTATTTTGGACATCTGTGTTGCTGAATCTTTTGCAACTTGTTCAATCAATCAATCAATCAATCAATCAATGTTTATTTATATAGCCCCAAATCACAAATGTCTCAAAGGACTGCACAAATCATTACGACTACAACATCCTCGGAAGAACCCACAAAAGGGCAAGGAAAACTCACACCCAGTGGGCAGGGAGAATTCACATTCAGTGGGACGCCAGTGACAATGCTGACTATGAGAAACCTTGGAGAGGACCTCAGATGTGGGCAACCCCCCCCCCCCTCTAGGGGACCGAAAGCAATGGATGTCGAGCGGGTCTAACATGATACTGTGAAAGTTCAATCCATAGTGGCTCCAAGACAGCAGTGAGAGTCCCGTCCACAGGAAACCATCTCAAGCGGATCAGCAGCGTAGAGATGTCCCCAACCAATACAGGCGAGCGGTCCATCCTGGGTCCCGACGAGCGGTCCATCCTGGGTCTCGACTCTGGACAGTCAGTACTTCATCCATGGTCATCGGACCGGACCCCCTCCACAAGGGAGGGGGGGACATAGGAGAAAGAAAAGAAGCGGCAGATCAACTGGTCTAAAAAGGAGGTCTATTTAAAGGCTAGAGTATACAGATGAGTTTTAAGATGAGACTTAAATGCTTCTACTGAGGTAGCATCTCGAACTGTTACCGGGAGGGCATTCCAGAGTACTGGAGCCCGAACGGAAAACGCTCTATATCCCTCAGACTTTTTTGGGGCTCTAGGAATCACTAATAAGCCGGAGTCTTTTGAACGCAGATTTCTTGCCGGGACATACGGTACAATACAATCGGCAAGATAGGATGGAGCTAGACCGTGTAGTATTTTATACGTAAGTAGTAAAACCTTAAAGTCACATCTTAAGTGCACAGGAAGCCAGTGCAGGTGAGCCAGTACAGGTATATATGTATGTATATATGTATATAAAGGTATATACAGTACAGGTATATATGTATGTATATATGTATATAAAGGTATATACAGTATAGGTATATATGTATATAAAGGTATATACAGTACAGGCGTAATATGATCAAACTTTCTTGTTCTTGTCAAAAGTCTAGCAGCCGCATTTTGTACCAACTGTAATCTTTTAATGCTAGACATGGGGAGACCCGAAAATAATACGTTACAGTAATCGAGACGAGACGTAACAAACGCATGGATAATGATCTCGGCGTCTTTAGTGGACAAAATGGAGCGAATTTTAGCGATATTACGGAGATGAAAGAAGGCCGTTTTAGTAACGCTTTTAATGTGTGACTCAAAGGAGAGAGTTGGGTCGAAGATAATACCCAGATTTTTTACAGAGTCACCTTGTTTTATTATTTGGTTGTCAAATGTTAAAGTTGTATTATTAAATAGAGGTCGGTGTCTAGCAGGACCGATAATCAGCATTTCCGTTTTTTTGGCATTAAGTTGCAAAAAGTTAGCGGACATCCATTGTTTAATTTCATTAAGACATGCTTCCAACTGACTACAGTCCGGCGTGTTGGTCAGCTTTAGGGGCATGTAAAGTTGGGTGTCATCAGCATAACAGTGAAAGCTAATACCATATTTGCGTATGACGTCACCTAGCGGCAGCATGTAGATGCTGAAGAGTACAGGGCCAAGGACCGAACCCTGGGGAACTCCACACGTTACCTTAACATAGTCCGAGGTCACACTGTTATAGGAGACGCACTGCATCCTATCAGTAAGATAAGAGTTAAACCATGACAGGGCTGAGTCTGACATACCAATTCGTATTTTGATACGCTGTAATAAAATATTATGATCGACGGTATCGAAAGCAGCGCTAAGATCGAGGAGCAGCAACATAGATGACGCATCAGAGTCCATCGTTAGCAATAGATCATTAGTCAATTTTGCGAGGGCTGTCTCAGTCGAGTGATTTGCCCTGAAACCGGATTGAAAGGTTTCACATAGATTGTTAAACGCTAAGTGCTCATTTAGCTGCTCTGCAACAATTTTTTCGAGGATTTTCGAAATAAAGGGAAGGTGAGACACCGGTCGGTAGTTTACCATGAGGTCAGGATCGAGGTTAGGTCTTTTAAGGAGAGGATGAATAACCGCTTTTTTGAATGCTAGGGGAACAGTGCCCGAGGAGAGTGATAAGTTTATAATATTTAGCACTGATGGACCTAATAATACAAAAAGCTCCTTGATCAGTTTCCCAGGAAGTGGGTCAAGTAAACATGTTGTTTGTTTTATTCCATTTACACGTTGTAACAATCCTTCTAATGTTATTTCATCAAAACGAGAGAAACTATTTTGGATATTTGCAGTATCCGCCATATATACAATCGTGTCAGTGTTACTATAACCCCGTTGTAGCTGGGACGCATTGTCTTTAATCTCCTTTCTAATAAGTTCAATTTTCTTATTAAAGAACTTCATAAAGTCATCTGCCGAATGGGTGGAGCTACTGGAAGGAGTCCCTTGTTGGGTTAGCGATGCTACTGTACTAAACAAAAATTTTGGATCGTTTTTATTAATGCGGATGAGATTTGAGTAATAATTAGTTTTAGCTAAGGTAAGCATGCGTTTATAAGTTATTAAACTATCACTCCATGCTTGATGGTGCACCTCAAGTTTAGTCGTGCGCCATTTGCGTTCCAGCTTTCTGCATAATAATTTCTGAGCTCTAGTTTCTTCAGTAAACCATGGCGTACGCCTTTTTGGAGCCTTTTTTAACTTCAGCGGTGCTATGTTATCAATGGTTTCGTGCAGGGCGTTGTTATTAAATTAATAATGGAGACTACGAAGAAGAAAGTTGTTGGTGGAAAGCAGTGGATTCAAAGATAATAATTAGTATGTGATCCTAGTTCAAATTTAACAGATTATATAAAACAACTTGTGTTTTATTTTATTGCTAGGACAGCAGGTGACCCCAGAGATCCTCGAGAGGGTTAGAGCTGGGCCAGCCAGGGTTAGTGAAGTCCCATCGTCAAGTGCAGCAGCTCCATCTGACAGCCCCGAGATGCAGCCCAACATAGCATCTCCAGGTGTGTCTGCAATGCAAGCCAAGCTACGACCACCTCCTGCATTGTTTGATGAAGGACCAGCATCAAGTCCTTCTGATAGTGGTTCTTCCGATGTCAGCTACGTGCCGAGTGGGTCATCGACGTCGGATCCGTGTCAATCTGACGGGCCGCCAGATCCCACACGTACTCCCAAGATGCGGGAAGAGGGCGCCCACAAGGTACCGAAGTACATCATCTTTGAGTCGTGCCTCCAGAGTCTTGTCAAGTGGTGTCACTGTCCAGCCTGTGGCAGCCAGGACATAAGCCCTTCTTGGGATTGGAACGGTACACAGCTGATCATGACCATACAATGTACATCATGTGACCGGAGGAGTAGGTGGAGCAGCCAGCCAAACATTGGCCCTTATGCCGCGGGCAACATCCTGCTATCTGCTGGCATTCTCTTGGCTGGCGGATCTTCTGGCAAGGTATTGCAAGTGCTGAACAGCATGGGAGTGCAGCGTCTACACCGCCTGGAGAGGGGGAACTTCTGGTTGCCTAGTGGAAGTCTGTGGAGAGACACATTCAGAACATCCACAAGGACCATGGCCACCTCTTCCCAATTTGTGCTCTTGGACAACTGCACGGTAGAAGTATGCAAAAGAAATGTCTCAAACCAAGTAAGTAGGCAAATAAGTTGCCCGGAAGCAGTGAGGGAATAGCAATATTTTACTGCACATCTTTTGAAAGTGCCCTGCGTTGAGGTGGCGACTTGTACAGGCTGTACGCCGCCTTCCGCCCGATTGTAGCTGAGGTAGGCACCAGCTCCCCCCGCAAACCCAAAGGGAATAAGCGGTAGCAAAATGGATGGATGGATCTTTTGAAAGTCAAAAAATTCAGATAAACTTGTGAATAGATAACCAGTTTTCAAGTTGACTGGAACATTTTGTATAAACATTGTTCTATTTTAAATGTATGTTTAGTCTCACGCTCAGCAGTGAAACTGGAGGAGGTTGTCAACAACAAGTCCCTGCTGAAAGATATCGCCATGCCGTCGAGTGAACACCAGACTTCCAAGGTAGAGGCGTTCCATAGCCTTATCATACAGGTAAGAATTAGGCTGATTGCCTGTCGGTGGTTAGCACCTGCCACTAGGACTTTGGGGGCCAGGGAGCAAATTACTACAACAGTGGTTCTCAACCTTTTTTCAGTGATGTACTCCCTGGGAACATTTTTTTAATTCAAGTAAATCAGAGCAAAGCATTTTTGGTTGAAAAAAAGATAAAGAAGTAAAATACAGCACTATGTCATCAGTTTCTGATTTATTCAATTGTACAGTATAACATGTACAATAATATGTTTTGGACACTCGGGTGAAGAGAGGGGCGGAGCTTTCTACCGATCACCACCTGGTGGGGAGTTGGCTGCGATGGTGGGGGAGGTTGCCGGACAGACCTGGGAGGCCCAAACGCATTGTGAGGGTCTGCTGGGAACGTCTGGCAGAGTCTTCCCACCTCCGGAAGAACTTTGAACATGTCACGAGGGAGGTGCTGGACATTGAGTCCGAGTGGACCATGTTCCGCACCTCTATTGTCGAGGCGGCAGATCAGAGCTGTGGCTGCAAGGTTGTTGGTGCCTGTCGTGGCGGTAATCCTAAAACCCCTTGGTGGACACCAGCGGTGAGGGATGCCGTCAAGCTGAAGAAGGAGAACTATCGGGTCCTTTTGGCTCATAGGACTCCGGAGGCAGTGGACAAGTACCGACAGGCCAAGCGGTGTGCAGCTTCAGCGGTCGCGGAGGCAAAACCTCGGACATGGGAGGAGTTCGGGGAAGCCATGGAAAACGACTTCCGGACGGCTTCGAAGCGATTCTGGACCACCTCCGCCGCCTCAGGAAGGGGAAGCAGTGCACTGTCAACACCGTGTATGGTGCGGATGGTGTTCTGCTGACCTCGACTGCCACAGATAGAACATGAAAAAGGTTTTTTTCCAGTGTGTGTTGTCATGTGTACTTTCAAATGTGGCCTCTGAGTAAAATCTTTACCACTGATAGAACATGAAAAAGGTTTTTCTCCAGTTTGTGTTCTCATGTGTACTTTCAAATGTTGACTTTGTGTAAAACCTTTACCACATTCTGAGCAAGAAAAAGGTTTTTCTCCAGTGTGTGTTATTATGTGTACTTTCAGATAACTATGGTATTTAAAAGTTTTGTGACAGTGAGAACATGTGAAGTGAGTGTTGTCAGTGTGACATGTCTTATCATCTTTAGAGTCTTCATCATCAGTGTCAGGAGAGTGTGACGTTGTGTCCTCACTATCTGATAGTGGAGCTAAGAGCTTGTCTGCTTGTGATCCTCCACAGTGGTCTCCATCAGCTTCTGTTGTCATGTGTTGTGTTGAGCTGCTGCTTGGAGGCTCCCCCCCTCCCCTCTCCTCACTTTCACCTTTCACCTCATCACCTTCACTCTTCACAGGGACACCAGTCACTGGGAACTCCTCCAACCATTTAGGCTGACTGATGCCCTCTTCCTCCTCTTCCTCTTTAATGTGAGGGCTCAGTGGATCCACCGCTTCCTTTTTAAAATGGGGTGTCAGTGGGTCCCCCTCTTCCTCTTTAAAATGGGTTATTAGTGGCTTCTCCTCTTCCTTTTTAAAATTGGGGGTCAATGAGTCCTCCTCTTCCTCTTTGATGTGAGTGGTCAGTGGGTCATCCTCTTCCGCTTTAAAATGGGGGATCAGTGGGTGTTTCTTTTCCTTTTTAATGTGGGAGGGCTGTGGCTCCATCCTGAAGCTCCACTTCTGTTGCTCAGGGAGAAGATGTTCTTCACAGACGTCTGCAGGCCACAAGAAGACAAAAACGTTTTAGAAACATCCATCTGTGCTCAGTCACACAATGCATTCAGTACTTTTACATGCACTTAGGAAAAACAAGTTATCGTATGAACTGTCTTGAAATCTCAGTGATGCACAAACACGCTGCTCTTTACAACATTATTCACAGGAAAGGAAAAACAAACCAGCACAACAGGACTTCCTACAATGGATAGACGGTTGATGGTTTAAAATTGATTCTGTCATATATTATTTCTTATAGAATTATTAATACAACCGTTTTAAAACAGGCTACACAGGCTCCTAATTTAGTTGATGAAATATGCAGTAAAATATTTCATGATTTCCAGTATTATTTTCTCAAATAAAGCAACCAGATATTAACAGTAAATAAACAAGTACATTAATAATAATTGTTTCGCCAAATTAATACAATTAGAAATGACACAATATGTTACTGCATATGTCAGCTGCCAAATTAGGAGCTTTTGTAACCCATTTTGAAATTCTTCTATTAGCAATCATATACCAAATGATGTATCGTGACATATATTGTTATTAAGATATAGATTTTAAGTCATATGGCCCATACCAAACATTGTTTCGCCGAGTCATTTTGTTTGGCCCACCAAATATATTTATTTTTTATATTCTTTAGATGTGTGTGTATGTTTAAAATGTGGTACTACTGTTCTACATCACGTGGAAGTGTACATTTAAACCAATGTGGGTGGCACTGGGAGCAGGTGGGTAAAGTGTCTTGCCCAAGGACACAATGGCTCAGATGGCAGAAGCTGGGATTGAACCTGGAACCCTCAAGTTGCTGGCATGGCCGCTCTATCCATCCATCCATCCATCGTCTTCCGCTTATCCGAGGTCGGGTCGCGGGGGCAACAGCCTAAGCAGGGAAACCCAGACTTCCCTCTCCCCAGCCACTTCGTCTAGCTCTTCCCGGGGGATCCCGAGGCGTTCCCAGGCCAGCCGGGAGACATAGTCTTCCCAACGTGTCCTGGGTCTTCCCCGTGGCCTCCTACCGGTTGGACGTGCCCTAAACACCTCCCTAGGGAGGCGTTCGGGTGGCATCCTGACCAGATGCCCGAACAATCTCATCTGGCTCCTTTCGATGTGAAGGAGCAGCGGCTTTACTTTGAGTCCCTCCCGGATGGCAGAGCTTCTCACCCTATCTCTAAGGGAGAGACCCGCCACCCGGCGGAGGAAACTCATTTGGGCCGCTTGTACCCGTGATCTTATCCTTTCAGTCATGACCCAAAGCTCATGACCATAGGTGAGGATGGGAACGTAGATCGACCGGTAAATTGAGAGCTTTGCCTTCCGGCTCAGCTCCTTCTTCACCACAACTGATCGGTACAACGTCCGCATTACTGAAGACGCCGCACCGATCCGCCTGTCGATCTCACGATCCACTCTTCCCTCACTCGTGAACAAGACTCCTAGGTACTTGAACTCCTCCACTTGGGGCAGGGTCTCCTCCCCAACCCGCAGATGGCATTCCACCATTTTCCGGGCGAGAACCATGGACTCTGACTTGGAGGTGCTGATTCTCATTCAGGTCGCTTCACACTCGGCTGCGAACCGATCCAGCGAGAGCTGAAGATCCCGGTCAGATGAAGCCATCAGGACCACATCATCTGCAAAAAGCAGAGACCTAATCCTGCGGTCACCAAACCGGAACCCCTCAACTCCTTGACTGCGCCTAGAAATTCTGTCCATAAAAGTTATGAACAGAATCGGTGACAAAGGACAGCCTTGGCGGAGTCCAACCCTCACTGGAAAAGTGTTTGACTTACTGCCGGCAATGCAAACCAAGCTCTGACACTGATCATACAGGGAGCGGACCGCCACAATAAGACAGTCCGATACCCCATACTCTCTGAGCACTCCCCACAGGACTTCCCGAGGGACACGGTCGAATGCCTTCTCCAAGTCCACAAAGCACATGTAGACTGGTTGGGCAAACTCCCATGCACCCTCAACAACCCTGCGGAGAGTATAGAGCTGGTCCACAGTTCCACGACCAGGACAAAAACCACACTGTTCCTCCTGAATCCGAGGTTCGACTATCCGGCGTAGCCTCCTCTCCAGTACACCTGAATAAACCTTACCGGGAAGGCTGAGGAGTGTGATCCCACGATAGTTGGAACACACCCTCCGGTCCCCCTTCTTAAAGAGAGGAACCACCACCCCGGTCTGCCAATCCAGAGGTACCGCCCCCGATGTCCACGCGATGCGCCCCACAGCATCCAGAGCCTTAAGGAACTCCGGGCGGACCTCATCTACCCCTGGGGCCTTGCCACCGAGGAGCTTTTTAACTACCTCAGCGACCTCAGCCCCAGAAATAGGAGAGTCCACCACAGATTCCCCAGGCACTGCTACTTCATAGGAAGACGTGTTGGTGGGATTGAGGAGGTCTTCGAAGTATTCCTTCCACCTATCCACAACATCCGCAGTTGAGGTCAGCAGAACACCATCCGCACCATACACGGTGTTGATAGTGCACTGCTTCCCCTTCCTGAGGCGGCGGACGGTGGTCCAGAATCGCTTCGAAGCCGTCCGGAAGTCGTTTTCCATGGCTTCCCCGAACTCCTCCCATGTCCGAGTTTTTGCCTCCGCGACCGCTGAAGCTGCACACCGCTTGGCCTGTCGGTACCTGTCCACTGCCTCCGGAGTCCTATGAGCCAAAAGGACCCGATAGGACTCCTTCTTCAGCTTGACGGCATCCCTCACCGCTGGTGTCCACCAAGGGGTTTTAGGATTGCCGCCCCGACAGGCACCAACTACCTTGCGGCCACAGCTTCGATCAGCCGCCTCGACAATAGAGGTTCGGAACATGGTCCACTCGGACTCAATGTCCAGCACCTCCCTCGTGACATGTTCGAAGTTCTTCCGAAGGTGGGAATTGAAACTTTGTCTGACAGGAGACTCTGACAGACGTTCCCAGCAGACCCTCAAAATGTGTTTGGGCCTCCCAGGTCTGTCCGGCATCCTCCCCCACCATCGCAGCCAACTCACCACCAGGTGGTGATCGGTAGAAAGCTCCGCCCCTCTCTTCACCCGAGTGTCCAAAACATAAGGCCGCAAATCCGATGACACAACTACAAAGTCGACCATGGAACTGCGGCCTAGGGGGTCCTGGTGCCAAGTGCACATATGGACACCCTTATGTTTGAACATGGTGTTTGTTATGGACAAACTGTGACGAGCACAAAAGTCCAATAGCAAAACACCACTCGGGTTCAGATCCGGGCGGCCATTCTTCCCAATCACGCCTCTCCAGGTTTCAGTGTCGTTGCCAACGTGAGCGTTGAAGTCCCCCAGTAGGACAAGGGAATCACCCGGGGGAGCACGTTCCGGTACTCCCTCAAGTCTTCCCAAAAAGGGTGGGTACTCTGAACTGCTGTTTGGTGCATAAGCACAAACAACCATCAGGACCCGTCCCCCCACCCGAAGGCGGAGGGAGGCTACCCTTTCGTCCACCGGGTTGAACTCCAACGTACAGGCTTTGAGCCGGGGGGAAACAAGAATTGCCACCCCAGCCCGTCGCCTCTCACTGCCGGCAACGCCAGAGTGGAAGAGGGTCCAGTCCCTCTCGAGAGAACTGGTTCCAGAGCCCTTGCTGTGCGTCGAAGTGAGTCCGACTAAATCCAGCCGGAACTTCTCCACTTTGCGCACTAGCTCAGGCTCTTTCCCCCCCAGTGACGTGACGTTCCACGTCCCAAGAGCTAGCTTCTGTAGCCGAGGATCGGACCGCCAAGTGCCCTGCCTTCGGCTGCCGCCCAGCTCACGATGCAACCGACCTCTATGGCCCCTGCTATGGGTGGTGAGCCCATTGGAGGGGTTACCCACGTTGCCTCTTCGGGCTGTGCCCGGCCGGGCCCCATGGGAACAGGCCCGGCCACCAGGCGCTCGCCATCGTGCCCCAACTCCGGGCCTGGCTCCAGAGCGGGGCCCCGGTGACCCGCGTCCGGGCGAGGGAAATCTGGGTCTATGTTTTTTCTTCTTCATAAAGGTCTTCGGAAAAAAAAAAAAATATATATATATATATATATTTTTATTTTTTTTTTACACACATATATATACATATATATATATATATATATACATCTAATTGTGCATATACAGGCAGTTGTGTCTATGTTTTCTTCCTAGGGGGCGCTAGAGCGCAATTTTTAGTTTTGGGGTTAGGTTTTTTGATTAAATCGCAATGTTCGCCAGTCCTGATGTGTGTGTCAAATTTGGTGATTTTTGAAGCATGTTAAGGGGGTCAAATTACAACTCAAAGCTGTGGAATACTAATAAAGAAAGAAAGAAAGAATAAAACGCTAGAAATTCCATAGGGTCCTCTGTCCCAAAGGGACATTCGGTCCCTAACAATGTCAACTTCCTAAAGTTGGGTTATGGTTATTTATCTAAGTGCAAGTGCATTTCAAATGAGACTAATGTCATTGATTGATTGATTGATTGATACTTTTATTATTAGATTGCACAGTACAGTACATATTATTATTAGATTGCACAGTACAGTACATATTCCGTACAATTGACCACTAAATGGTAACACCCCAATAAGTTTTTCAGGGTCCAAGTTAATCAATTCATGGTATATGAAAAACTTATTGGGGTGTTACCATTTAGTGGTCAATTGTACAGAATATGTACTGAACTGTGCAATCTACTAATAAAAATATCAATGACATTAGTCTCATTTGCAGTGCACTTGCACTTCCAAGACCATTAGATGGCAGCACTGTATAGCTATTTATGGTATGTTGTCAAACTAGAAACTAGCTTTTTTTCCAGGAAGAATAATTAGTTAGGTTGCGCCCTACAAAGTGTCAATACTTTAAGAATAGTTCTCATTACACAAAACTGTACATCAAAAAAGAAGATATAACAACTGGACAGCAGTTCTCATAATCAACATTCTTAAATGTTACAGCAAAAACAATTAACATTAACATACAACAGTACTGAAAAAATGGTACTAATGTTGCAAAATATTAGTAAAAATAATGATGAGATGTGACACAAGGTGATATTCACTGATAAGCAGCTGTCTATTGGTTTGAAAAGGAAAGAAGAAATCCTGTTGGGATGTCGCATGGCTGCAGTTGTGTGACCTCAAGTATGCAAAAATCCAGGAGAGCAGAAAGCAGGTAAGATGATTTTAATTTCATCAAAGTAAAAGATATAAACAGAAAGCAGTCTTGCATGGAGATGTTCCCAACATAGGTTTAACTTCGAGCACTGAGGAGTGCTCGAGTGAAACATAAATAGGCCTATGTTGATTGACCGCAGCTGAGGACCGCTGCCAATCAACGGCGAGTGTGACAAAAACAGTGCTCAGCGGAGTAAACAGGAAGTATGACAAAATAAGAGCACTGAACAGGAAACAAAGTACAAAACACGAAAAACTATCAGAAAGTAAGTGACAGATCGTTACAGGACCTCCCCCTCAAGGAACAGATACCAGATGTTCCCTGGAAAAGAAAAATGGAAAAAAATGTCCACAAAGTAAGGGAGGATGGAAGGAGGATTTGGTGAAAGGTCGCCAAACCTCGTGTCCCCGCAGCCAGCGAGGGAAAGTCAGGTGGCGACGGCGCGTAGAGCGCCGCTGGAACTGGCGGGGCGGGCGGCCACGGAACAGCCACATCATTGGCCGAAAAAGAGACGAGTGCATCCCGCGAGGAGGACGCCCAGGGCACGGCCACATCCGCGGCTGACGTGGAGGCGGGCGCGCTGAAGCAGGCCCGGAGACAGCAGACAAAGCGGCGGGGGCTGCAGCCAAAACAGATACCTCTGCAGGAGGCGGCTGAGGAGCCGATGTTGGTGCCGGCGTGGAAGCGGCAGACGTCATCAACGGCGTGGAAGCGGCAGACGTCATCGGCGGCGTGGAAGCGGCAGACGTCATCGGCGGCGTGGAAGCGGCAGACGTCATCGGCGGCGTGGAAGCGGCAGACGTCATCGGCGGCGTGGAAGCGGCAGACGTCATCGGCGGCGTGAAAGCGGCAGACGTCATCGGCGGCGTGAAAGCGGCAGACGTCATCGGCGGCGTGAAAGCGGCAGACGTCATCGGCGGCGTGAAAGCGGCAGACGTCATCGGCGGCGTGAAAGCGGCAGACGTCATCGGCGGCGTGAAAGCGGCAGACGTCATCGGCGGCGTGAAAGCGGCAGACGTCATCGGCGGCGTGAAAGCGGCAGACGTCATCGGCGGCGTGAAAGCGGCAGACGTCATCGGCGGCGTGAAAGCGGCAGACGTCATCGGCGGCGTGAAAGCGGCAGACGTCATCGGCGGCGTGAAAGCGGCAGACGTCATCGGCGGCGTGAAAGCGGCAGACGTCATCGGCGGCGTGAAAGCGGCAGACGTCATCGGCGGCGTTGAAGCGGCAGGCGTCATCGGAGGCGTGATTGTTGCAGATGTCATCGGCGGCGTGAAAGCGGCAGATGACGCCGGGCGAGGAGCAGCAAATGCTGGCCGAGGAATAGCGGATGCCGGCGGTGACGAAGCCCGGCGTGGTGCTGCTCTTGGCGGCGTTGGGGCTCGGCGTGGAGCCGGCGTTGGGGCTCGGCGTGGAGCCGGCGTTGGGGCTCGGCGTGGAGCCGGCGTTGGGGCTCGGCGTGGAGCCGGCGTTGGGGCTCGGCGTGGAGCCGGCGTTGGGGCTCGGCGTGGAGCCGGCGTTGGGGCTCGGCGTGGAGCCGGCGTTGGGGCTAGGCGAAAGCCCGCCAGGGACGTAGATGTCTCCGTGGAAGGAGACGCTGGCGGGGATGACAGCGGTGTGTGCCTGGCTGCACCGCAGTGTATAGTGGGCCCCCCTCCACTAGGTGGCTGCCAGACACCGTTCACACATGCGGGAAAACGTGCCTGCTCGTCGGAGTCCCCCGGTGCGAAAACCAGGGACGGGCGGGAGGGGACCAGGAGGAGGGACGAAGACACGTCCCGTGCCAAGTCCCAGCAGGAGGACAAAAGCGACCTCACTGTGGGCTCCACTGGAGCTCTCGGCGAACCAAAAAAGAGAGCGGGAGCTGGCAAAAAGAGCAGCCGGGGAGCAGCCGCTGGAAGCTGCGTAGGAGCAGGGAGAAGCAGCTCAGCAGACGACGGGAAGGATGGCGGCGGCGGACGTGCCGGTCGGAGAGCCGCAGTCGGCGACGGAGCCGCAGGAGCCGCGAGACGTGAAGGAGGAGGCGGGCGCGCCGGTCGGTGAGCCGTAGCCGGCAGCGTTGCCGAGAGGAAGGATGGCGGCGGAGGACGCGCCGGTCGGAGAGCCGTAGCCGGTAGCGTTGCCGCGGGAGCCGCGAGGCATGCAGGAAGTGGCGGACGCGCCGGTCGGAGAGCCGAAGCCGGTGGCGTTGCCGCGGGGAGAGGGTCCGCGTCTGTAGGCTGGGACCGCACAAACCTGGCCTTCAAGTCCTCCAGGAATTGTGCGGTCCAGAACGTCGGCTGAGGATTGCCGACAGGGATTCTCGCGAGGTCACAATTTTCTGGCTCGAAGTTACTGTTGGGATGTCGCATGGCTGCAGTTGTGTGACCTCAAGTATGCAAAAATCCAGGAGAGCAGAAAGCAGGTAAGATGATTTTAATTTCATCAAAGTAAAAGATATAAACAGAAAGCAGTCTTGCATGGAGATGTTCCCAACATAGGTTTAACTTCGAGCACTGAGGAGTGCTCGAGTGAAACATAAATAGGCCTATGTTGATTGACCGCAGCTGAGGACCGCTGCCAATCAACGGCGAGTGTGACAAAAACAGTGCTCAGCGGAGTAAACAGGAAGTATGACAAAATAAGAGCACTGAACAGGAAACAAAGTACAAAACACGAAAAACTATCAGAAAGTAAGTGACAGATCGTTACAAATCCTTGTCAATGTGATGACACATGAGCCCCAAATGATGACATCACAACTACGTGGACACAAAGATCAACATCAACATGATTCACTGGCAAAATATTGTTGAAAGATGCAGATTGAAGGTGTTTTCTCAGCCTTAAACAGCCAAAGAAGACATCATGTAAATTGTGCAGATGTGAAAGAAAAGTCCAAGTGTGATGAGGTCCCTCAGCGATGGAGACATCTCTCTGTGTTCCAGTGCACAAAGCATCCTGGAGGAAGAAGATGACTCAGCACATTCCCAACAAAAGCAGGTGCAGATGTTAGCATGTGGCAGAGTGAACATCATCTTCACACAAAGTCAGAAGAACATTTGGAGGTGCGTGAAAAAGCAAAGTCCTCACTGTGCTGTGTGTCACTCAGCCTTCAGCCTTCAGCCTTCAGCCTTCACGTCTCTCTGAGAGCTGGTTACCACCGTCACCAGCTGGCGGAGCACAAAACGCACCGTGAGCTGCTTACGCTGCTCATGCTAAGCCCACACCTCACTCTGGTGAAGGAAGTCCATCTTCACTCATATCACATCTTTGCAGCTGGGAATTCTGCTCTTCTACTTCCTGACTAGTCTAAGACTAAGTCTCCAAACAGGTTCAGCTTGGCTTCAAGGCTCATGTGCAACCAACCCTCCAGTGTCTTAGTCAGGTCAAAAGTTTACATACACCTGTAAAGAACATCATGTCATGGCTGACTTCAGTTTCCAATCATTTCTACAACTACCATTTTGTGTGATGTAGTGATTGGAGCACATACTTGTTGCTCACAAAAAACATTCATGAAGTTTGCTTCTTTTATGAATTTATTATGGGTCTACTGAAAATGTGCTGGGTCAAAAGTATACGTACAGCAATGTTAATATTTGCTTACATGTCCCTTGGCAAGTTTACCTGCAATAAGGCGCTTGTGGTTTTTGACCCCTCCTCTTGACAAAATTGGTGCAGTTCAGCTAAATTTGTTGGTATTCTGACATGGACTTGTTTCTTCAGCATTGTCCACACATTTAAAGGCCTACTGAAATTTGATTTTCTTATTTAAACAGGGATAGCAGGTCCATTCTATGCGTCATACTTGATCATTTCGCGATATTGCCATATTTTTGCTGAAAGGATTTAGTAGAGAACATCCACGATAAAGTTCGCAACTTTCGGTGCTAAGAGAAAAGCCCTGCCTCTACCGGAAGTCGCAGACGATGACGTCACATTTTTGATGGCTCTTCACATATTTGGATTGATTTTAATGGGAGCCTCCAACAAAAAGTGCTATTCGGACTAAGAAAACGACAATTTCCCCATTAATTTGAGCGAGGATGAAAGATTCGTGTTTGAGGATATTGATAGCGACGGACTAAAAAAAAAAAAAAAACGCGATTGCATTGGGACGGATTCCGATGTTTTTAGACACATTTGCTAGGTTAATTCTGGGAAATCCCTTATCTTTCTATTGTGTTGCTATTGTTTTAGTGAGTTAAATATTACCTGATAGTCGGAAGGGTGTGTCAACGGCCGGGTGTTGACGCCAATGTCTCAGGGGAGTCGACGGCAGCTATGGACGGCACAAGCTCAGCTTTTCTCCGGTAAGAGGCGACTTTTTAGCCACAATTTTCTCACCGAAACCTGCTGGTTGACATGTGGTCGGGATCCATGTTCTCTTGACCGCTGTGATCCATAGGAAAGTTTCACCTCCAGGAATTTTAAACAAGGAATCACCGTGTGTTTGTGTGGCTAAAGGCTAAAGCTTCCCACTCCATCTTTCTACTGTGACTCCTCCAATATTAATTGAACAAATTGCAAAAGATTCAGCAACACAGATCTCCAAAATACTGTATAATTATGCCGTTAAAGCAGACGACTTTTAGCTGTGTGTGTGTGCAGCGCTCATATTTCCTAAAAACCTGTGACGTCTTGCGTACACGTCATCATTACACAACGTTTCGAAGACGAAACTCCCGGGAAATTTAAAATTGTAAATTAGTAAACTAAAGCGGCCGTATTTGCATGTGTTGCAATGTTAATATTTCATCATTGATATATAAACTATCAGACTGTGTGGTGGCTAGTAGTGGCTTTCAGTAGGCCTTTAAGTCAGGACTTTGGCAAGGCCATTGTAAAACCTTAATTCTAGCCTGATTTAGCCATTCCTTCACCACTTTTGAGGTGTGTTTGGGGTCATTGTCCAGTTGGAACACCCAACTGCGCCCAAGACACAAAGTCTGGGCCGATGATTTTAGTTTTTCCTGAAGAATCTGGAGGTAATCCTCCTTTTTCTTTGTCCCATTTGAAGCACCAGTTCAATTAACAGCAAAACAGACCCAGAGTACAATACTACCACCACCATGCTTGACGGTAGGTTGGTGTTCCTGGGATTAAAGGCCTCACCTTTTTTCCTCCAAATATATTGCTTGATATTTAGGCCAAACAGCTAAATTTTTTGTTTCATCTGACATCACATGGACAAAGATAAGACCTTCTGGAGGAAATTTCTGTGGTCAGATGAAACAAAAAGTGAGCTGTTTGGCCACAATACCCAGCAATATGTTTGGAGGCGAAAAGGTGAGGCCTTTAATCCCAGGATTCCTGTCATCAAGCGTGATGGTGGTATTGTTATGCTCTGGGCCTGTTTTGCTGCCAGTGGAACTGCTGCTTTACATCGAGTGAATGGGAAAATTAAAAAAAAGAGGATTTGCTCCAAATTCTTCAGGACAAGCTATAATCATCAGCCTGGAGGTTGGGTCTTGGGCGCAGTTGGGTGTTCCAACAGGACAATGACCCCAAACACACGTCAAAAGTAGTAAAGGAATGGCTAAATCAGACTAGAATTAAGGTTTTAGAATGGCCTTCCCAAAGTCCTGACTTAAACGTGTGGACAATGCTAAAGAAACAAGTCCATGGCAGAAAACCAACACATTTAGCTGTACTGCACCAATTTTGTCAAGAGGAGTGGTCAAAAATTCAAGCAGAAGCTTGTGGATGGCTACCAAAAGCGCCTTTTTGCAGTGAAACTTGCCAAGGGTCATGTAAGCAAATATTAACATTGCTGTATGTATACTTTTGACCCAGCACATTTGCTCACATGTACAGTAGACCCATAATAAATTCATAAAAGAAGCAAACTTCATGAATGTTTTTTGTGAGCAACAAGTATGTGCTTCAATCACTACATCACAAATAAATAAGAGTTGTAGAAATGATTGGAAACTGAAGTCAGCCATGACATGATGTTCTTTACAAGTGTATGTAAACTTTTGAGCACGACTGTACATGAAGACAGACACACTAAATGGATTGCGCTCTCTATTTTGCTCATTTCAGAGACTCTGGGCATAAGTTAAGTAGATGAGGTTTGCACATGTTTTAATACACACAAACCTTTAGTACAAACTCCGTTTCCATATGAATTGGGAAATTGTGTTAGATGTAAATATAAACAGAATACAATGATTTGCAAATCATTTTCAACCCATATTCAGTTGAATATGCGACAAAGAGAACATATTTGATGTTCAAACTGCTAAACATTTTTTTTTTTTGCAAATAATCATTAACTTTAGAATTTGATGCCAGCAACACGTGACAAAGAAGTTGGGAAAGGTGGCAATAAACACTGATAAAGTTGAGGAATGCTCATCAAACACTTATTTGGAACATCTCACAGGTGTGCAGGCTAATTGGGAACAGGTGGGTGCCATGATTGGCTATAAAAGCAGCTTCCATGAAATGCTAAGTATTTCACAAACAAGGATGGGGCGAGGGTCACCAATTTGTAAGCAAATTGTCGAACAGTTTTAGAACAACATTTTTCAACGAGCTAATGCCAGGAATTTAGGGATTTTACCATCTACGGTCTGTAAAATTATCAAAAATTTCAGAAAATTTGGAGAAATCACTGCACGTAAGCGATGATATTACGGACTTTTGATCCCTCAGGCGGTACTGCATCAAAAAACGACATCAATGTGTAAAGGATATCACCACATGGGCTCAGGAACACTTCATAAAAGTACTGTTAGTAACTACAGTTGGTCGCTACATCTGTAAGTGCAAGTTAAAACTCTGCTATGCAAAGCCAAACCCATTTATCAACAATATCCTGAAATGCCACAGGCTTGGCTGGCCCCGAGCTCATCTAAGATGGACTGATGCAAAGTGGAAAAGTGTTCTGTGGTCTGACGAGTCCACATTTCAAATTATATTTGGAAACTGTGGACGTGTTGTCCTCCAGAACAAAGAGGAAAATAACCATCTGGATTGTTATAGGCGCAAAGTTGAAAAGCCAGCATGTGTGATGGTATGGGGGTGTATTAGTGCCCAAGGCATGGGTAACTTACACATGTGTGATGGTATGGGGGTGTATTAGTGCCCAAGGCATGGGTAACTTACACATGTGTGATGGTATGGGGGTGTATTAGTGCCCAAGGCATGGGTAACTGAATGGGAAAGAATTCCACTTTCAAAGCTTCAACAATTAATTTCCTCAGTTCCCAAAGGTTTATTGAGTGTTGTTAAAAGAAAAGGTGATGTAACACAGAAGTGAACATGCCCTTGCCCAACTACTTTGGCACGTGTTGAAACCATGAAATTATAAGTTAATTATTTTTTCCCCCAAAAAAACAAAGTTTATGAGTTTGAACATCAAATATGTTGTCTTTGTAGTGCATTCAACTGAATATGGGTTGAAAATGATTTGCCAATCATTGTATTCCATTTATATTTACATCTAACACAATTTCCCAACTCATATGGAATGGGGGTTTGTAGATCAGGCCCTTGATGTTCTTTATCATTAGCACTCATCAAAAGTTGGCTGTGATACTTTCTATTGCGTGCGCTTACACCAGTATCAAGGAGGGAAGCTTTTATTTCCCTGCTAAACTTGTAACAGGTGTCTACATCACACCTTCAAACAGCAAGTTTGCAAGTTAACCCTTACAAAGATAACAACAATCCAGAATGTAACAGAAGGTCAATATTATATTGAATATGGCTGACATAAAGGTGTATAACAAAGATGAATAAATGATATTAATAACTTCAACTTACAAAGTGTGTGAGTGATGCTTCTTCACCACTGCTTTGTTTATTGTTCTGGTTTCCAAGAAAGAGAAGATGTTTTACTTAGCAGCTGGATGGTATTGGGCTGATATGAAAGAGAAAGCAGGTGAAATTCACATCTCATGAATGACAGCAGATACTTTTGTGTCCCTCACCTTGTCTGCCTGGGCGACGCTTGATGATGAAGATGAAGATGATGATGGGGGTGGGGGCCGCCAGGAGGAGCACCACAGCCAGCGTGGCAGTGACGCTCACGTTGCCTGTTGGTATGGTGTGATTGATTTGTTTGACAAGTCACATGAAGGAACATCAGGTGCTTCCATTGACACTATTCAACATGTCCTAGATGTGTCTTTCTCACCTTCATGGCTTGCTTCTTCTCTCCAGCTTGGTGACCAGGTCCTCCTTCACGCCAGACAGCTGGAACACACATTCCTACTTGCCCTCCACCTCCACCCACATCTGGAAGGTTCCGTCGTGGTTGAGGAGCAGCTCTCCGTGCTCCACCTCCTCCATCTGCTCGCCATCTTTCCTCCAAAACAAGTGGGCTCGGTCGGGGTAGAAACCTGTCGCCGTGCAGCTGACCGGAGAGGATGGACTCTTCTGGAGGAGGAACACCTTTGGAAGCTCTGCCCAGGAAGTCACGTGTGAATGGAGGATGACGTGGAGAGAAGATGGAGGTAAAGATGGAGAGAAATGGAGAGAATGGAGGAATAGAGGTAGAGAATAGAAGCGAATAAAGGTAAAGATGGAGAAAAAAGGAGAAAACGGAGGTAAAGATGGAGAGAAAAGGTGAGAATGAAGGTAAGGATGGAGCAAATAAAAGGTAAAGAAGGAGAAAATGCAGTTAAGATAGAGAAAAAAGGAGAGAATAGAAGTAAAAAGAAAGAGAAAAGGAGAGAATGGAGGGTATTATGGAGAGAAGAGGCAATAATGAAGATAAAGATAGAGAGAAAAGGAGGAAAGGGAGAATGAAGGTAAAGATGGAAAGAATGGAGGTAAAGATGTATAAGGCTTGAAAAAAAATGATCCTCTTGGATCACATTTTTCAGGACCTTACTCGGCACCAAAACTCTCCAAATCTTGCAAGCAAAAAATGAAATAGTTTAGGAGCCCCGAAGCCAAACATCAAATATTAACTCTTGAAAATGTGAATGATTGTGCCCCTCGCCCCAGATTCACGTATCGCCACCAACATCACCAGCGGCGTCTATCATGACAGGAGGAACGTAAAAGTCTCAAGAAGCCATATTTGAAAGCCAAAATGAAGTCGGCCATTTTGGTTTCCATCAGCCATGTTGAAGTCAAAAAGGGGTGGTACTTGAACAAACTCCTCCTCGGGACTTTGACCAAACT
Organism: Nerophis ophidion; assembly: GCF_033978795.1. NCBI lineage: Eukaryota > Metazoa > Chordata > Actinopteri > Syngnathiformes > Syngnathidae > Nerophis > Nerophis ophidion. The sequence continues at coordinate 401,819 of NW_026906983.1, read as the reverse complement.
TTGACCTGATGGCTCGCCACACAACTTTACACATTTATAACACAGCTCCACAAACTGAGATTGTACTCAGAGTTGGTACAAATGATGATGATGACACCCTGTCGTGCAGAATGGGTCAGTACCTGTTGGTACCCATTGGTGGTGGGCGGAGCCTGGCAGCCAAAACTGCCCCTCGCCATCAACCATCAAGTTGTCTTTACTTCTCTTTAGATGATGGGATCTCATTGCAAACTGATATGAGACCTTTAATTCGGGGTCTGATCATGACTAGTCATTGATATCGACACCAACATCGCCCCCTTGTGGTGGAAAATTATAACAGTCATAACTTCCTTCCACATTCTCCAATCTTCCTTTTTATTTTATTTATGGTGGGTCGAGATCATCGTCATTCTACATCCTGTACGCAAATTCAAAATGACTTTTTCATACTTGGCACATTTTCTAACATAATCTTGTTAATATGCTCAATAAGGTTCTATTCAAATGTAATACAAGTAATACGTAAGACTTTATTTTCACACTTAAGTAGATTTGTTTTCAGGTGAAAAAGATGCCACCTCACTAAAAAGATTATTGTTTAACTATTTATTTTCCATGCATTAATTTAGATCCAGAACAAACATTGTTATATATCTTATTATATTATAATCATTACTATAATTGAATGTAAGTTTGTGTAAAATATTTTCACACAACAAAGTGTGAATACATGTTGTAATGTGTGGTGTCGAATTAAAATTGATGTAATACAATTAGGTATGGCAAATGCATTTTGTTTACTTGCCAACTATTCAAATTATATTTAGTATACATATTTAAATAATGTCATGTAATAGGACTTCAACATTATTTATGTTAATGAAATAGTTTATTTGCTAACCAGTTCTACTTCTGATTATCTTTTTTTTTTTATTGAACAATTAAAAATACATAAACAATGTTTAGACACATTAAGGTACTTTCAATACAATATGAGTCAATGTTTTTTTAATATTTTACTCAGCAATATAATAAACATCACATTAAATCCAATCCTCCGACAAACAAAACCCGTCAAAGAAAGTAAAAGTAAATATGAGAGACCATACCAATAAAATAAAATTTAAAAATATAAATAAATAATAAACTTGTGCTTGAACATACTTACTTAGAACCACTTAAATTATTTCAGTAAATATAATAATTTAAGTGTTTTTTCTATTTTGTACAATCTTCCAAGACTGAATTAATAAATTGAAATCATTAACACAATGTTAGAATTTGTATTTCACTTTAAGAAAGAGACTTTTGTTTATGAGAGCAAATGTTTCACACTTTATAAACATTGAAATTAATTCACGACACGATTCACGCATGCGCGAAGATCACGTCACTTCCTGGACTTACAATTGGTTTTATGACGGAGGTCCTGCGACATCACGTTCTGTGATATTTGAATGTTTTATTAATGTTTTGTATAGAAATAGATTATCTAGGAGTAAACGGGAATAACAATAAAAACACGTGGAAGGGTACATTTAAATAAATCAGGCAGTAATATCGCTACAATTTCTAGCACTTTCACTCTTGTCATTGCAATAAATGTCGCAGGGGGGCGCCACTGAACCCCAACATTAAAGCTTTGTTTGATATACTTTGAATTTATTTTTGAAAAACAAGACACTCTTTTACATCACGTTGTATTTCAAATACATATTACAGGTTATAAAAGCATGGTAACAGTGACAGCAGGCAATATCTTATATAGAGCTACCTCTTCGTCCACTCGGCTGTGACGTCATTCCCAGCTTCCGGGGAAAACAGAAGACATCAGAAAGAGAACATCGAAGGAGAAAGACGCTAATAAGTCAGTCCTATTATTTGTTCTCCAGTTTGAAATATTTTTGTCTTATAAAATACATCTTTGATTCTTTATTTAAGGATAAAGTGCTAGATGCACTGTGCCGCTTCTGGTGCTATCTTTGCTTGTTAGTTAGCTTAGCTCGCTAGTTAGCTTAGCTTGTTAGCTGCTAACAAAGAGACGCGCACGTTATCAACACATCGCTAAGTAGAGATCAAGTGATTGATTGATTGATACTTGTATTAGTAGATTACACAGTACAGTACATATTCCGTACAATTGACCACTAAATGGTAACACCCCAATAAGTTTTTCAACTTGTTTAAGTCTGGGTCCACGTTAATCAATTCATGGTAAGTGTGAGTAAAGTGTTGTGATTGTGTGAAAATGTGCCAAAGAACCATAGCAAAGTATGAGGAGGAACTCATACAGTACTATGTAGAAAGTAGCATTTAAAGTACAAAAATACTGCAGGAAAATAAATGAAAATATAATTTCAAATGGGTAAAAGGCTATGTATATTCTTAGTTATAAGTAGCCGCAACCTGTATATTTTCTTTTGGATAAGGACTTCCACATATTGGTGGTATAGCAGGCAAACAAATTAGAACCTTTTATTGAGTGAAATCTGGGTTGAATGTGATTTTTACAACTACCTTTGGTGTTATAATGGTGAATATATTTTGAAGTATCTAGACAGGTACATGGGTATTTTAGTGGTATGGTGTATCTTGTACACCAGACCAACTGCAAGAAGATGTACTCTGTCAGATACCAAGAGCCTCCCATGTTAAGGAAATGGTTGGCGGAAAGGTGAGCCCGAGATGGACGGTTGAGTAGAAGCCCAATCATTTTGTTTTGGGCTGTCTAGAGTTGGTTTTTCAGGGCTTTTAAGGCGTCAAGGTACCAAACATGAACTCCGTAGTCAAAGTGAAGTTAAATGAGTGCTTGTGTTAGAGTCTTAAAGGGGAACATTATCACCACACCTATGTAAGCATCAATATATACCTTGATGTTGCAGGAAAAAGACCATATATTTTTTTAACCGATTTCCAAACTCTAGATGGGTGAATTTTGCTGAATTAAACGCCTTTTTATTATTCGCTCTCGGAGTCAATAATAGAGGGAATCAATCTGCAATTTTCTCAATCGCATTACAAACACCGAGTCAAATCAGCTCTGTTATTTTCAATTTCTTCGACAGTTTTCCGTACCTTTGAGACATCATGCCTCGTCAGTGTGTTGTCGGAGGGTGTAACAACACTAACAGGGAGGGATTCAAGTTGCACCACTGGCCCAAAGATGCCAAAGTGGCAAGAAATTGGACGAAATTTGTTCAAAATACGAGGGTGTGGGGAAAGCCGACGAAATGGTCAGTGGTTTGTTCCGCACACTTTACCGACGACAGCTATGCTACGACAGAGATGGCAAGAATGTTTGGATATCCACTGACACTCAAAGCAGATGCATTTCCAACTATAAAGTCAAATAAATCTGCCGCCAGACCCCCATTGAACGTGCCGAAGTGTGTGAGCTATTCAGGGACAAAGGAACTTGATAGCACGGCAAGCAGTTTGTTCCGGCAGATGAGCGAGCTAAACCCCCTTGATGTCTTGGCTCACACCGCTTCTACCGAAGATGATCAAGTGAAGAATATGGGCCCTAGCTTCCCTGGCCTGCCGACATCAACTCCAAAACTGGACAGATCAGCTTTCAGGAAAAGAGAGCGGATGAGGGTATGTCTACAGAATATATTAATTGATGAAAACTTTATTCATTACTCGCGGTTTTACGTAAATAAATATACTTAAACTGTGTTTACCAATAATTTAACTTAAAAACATTTATTTTTTTCAATCATTCGAGTACATTCGGGTAGTCTTGTGTAATGCAGTATTTTGTGTCTCTTTAGGTATGGTTAACCTGAGTGAAGTCTCCCCATTATTTTGTTACAGGTGTTACAGGACCTTTTTTCGAACTCTTATCGACATTCCACTGAAGAGGATGATTATCAAACTTTTTCAAGAGCGGATATTGGAGTTCAGATATACCCTGATGTGAAGTCTAAAGGTAACAATTAATGTTTGAGTACGCTGTGGAATACTCATGATACGGGAGATGGGAAATAGTACGATTAAAATACTTATCACAATGATAAATGTATATTTCACAGGTGTCCAGGTATTTCTACCCACCAGCGGGGTGATCCTACTATGTAAGAAATAGGGTTGTACGGTATACTGGTATTAGTATAGTACCACGATACTAATTAATCATATTGGGTACTATACCACCTCTAAAAAGTACTACTTCTATGAGTACAGCAATGTTTTTAGGCATCACATCTTCTTTCATTTAAAAAAAAAAAAGAATATTATGTTTATAAACTCAGAAAATATGTCTCTGGATACATGAACACTTGAATATGACCGATGTATGATCATGTAACTACCTTGTATCAGATTGATACCCATATTTGTGGTATCATCCAAAACTACTGTAAAGTATCCAAACAACAGAAGAATAAGTGATTATTAAATTTTAACAGAAGTGTAGATGGAACATGTCGAAACAGAAAATAAGAAGATATTAACAGTAAATGAACAAGTAGATTAATAATCCATTTTCTATCACTTGTCTTTTGTAATTTTGACATAAAAATAGAATATAAATGACACAATATCCATCCATCCATCCATCCATCATCTTCCGCTTATCCGAGGTCGGGTCGCGGGGGCAACAGCCTAAGCAGGGAAACCCAGACTTCCCTCTCCCCAGCCACTTCGTCTAGCTCTTCCCTTGGGTTCCCGAGGCGTTCCCAGGCCAGCCGGGAGACATAGTCTTCCCAACGTGTCCTGGGTCTTCCCCGTGGCCTCCTACCGGTTGGACGTGCCCTAAACACCTCCCCAGGGAGGCGTTCGGGTGGCATCCTGACCAGATGCCCGAACCACCTCATCTGGCTCCTCTCGATGTGAAGGAGCAGCGGCTTTACTTTGAGTTCCTCCCGGATGGCAGAGCTTCTCACCCTATCTCTAAGGGAGAGCCCCGCCACACGGCTTGTACCCGTGATCTTGTCCTTTCGGTCATGACCCAAAGCTCATGACCATAGGTGAGGATGGGAATGTAGATCAACCGGTAAATTGAGAGCTTTGCCTTCCGGCTCAGCTCCTTCTTCACCACAACGGATCGGTACAACGTCCGCATTACTGAAGACGCCGCACCGATCCGCCTGTCGATCTCACAATCCACTCTTCCCTCACTCGTGAACAAGACTCCTAGGTACTTGAACTCCTCCACTTGGGGCAGGGTCTCCTCCCCAACCCGGAGATGGCATTCCACCCTTTTCCGGGCGAGAACCATGGACTCGGACTTGGAGGTGCTGATTCTCATTCCGGTCGCTTCACACTCGGCTGCGAACCGATCCAGCGAGAGCTGAAGATCCCGGTCAGATGAAGCCATCAGGACCACATCATCTGCAAAAAGCAGAGACCTAATCCTGCGGTTACCAAACCGGAACCCCTCAACGCCTTGACTGCGCCTAGAAATTCTGAGCTGCAACCTTATCGTGGTAGAAGAGTTTGCGTGTCCCAATGATTCTAGGAACTATGTTGTCCGGTGGCATAAATCCCCCTAGTAGGGTCTCCCAAGGCAAACAGGTTCTAGGTGAGGGATCAGACAAAGAGCAGCTCGAAGACCTTTATGAAGAAGAAAAACATGGACCCAGATTTCCCTCGCCCGGACGCGGGTCACCGGGGCCCCCCTCTGGAGCCAGGCCCAGAGGTGAGGCAACATGGGTCACCACCCATAGCAGGGGCCATAGAGGTCGGGTGCAATTTGAGCTGGGCGGAAGCCGAAGGCAGGGCACTTGCCGGTCCGATCCTCGGCTACAGAAGCTAGCTCTTGGGACGTGGAACGTCACGTCACTGGGGGGTAAAGAGCCTGAGCTAGTGCGCAAAGTCGAGAAATTCCGGCTGGATTTAGTCGGACTCACTTCGACACACAGCAAGGGTTCTGGAACCACTTCTCTCAAGAGGGATTGGACCCTCTTCCACTCTGGCGTTGACGGCAGTGAGAGGCGACAGGCTGGGGTGGCAATTCTTGTTTCCCCCCGGCTCAAAGCCTGCACGTTGGAGTTCAACCCGGTGGACGAAAGGGTAGCCTCCCTCCGCCTTCGGGTGGGGGGACGGGTCCTGACTGTTGTTTGTGCTTATGCACCAAACAGCAGTTCAGAGTACCCACCCTTTTTGGGAAGACTTGAGGGAGTACCGGAACGTGCTCCCCCGGGTGATTCCCTTGTCCTACTGGGGGACTTCAACGCTCACGTTGGCAACGACACTGAAACCTGGAGAGGCATGATTGGGAAGAATGGCCGCCCGGATCTGAACCCGAGTGGTGTTTTTTTATTGGACTTTTGTGCTCGTCACAGTTTGTCCATAACAAACACCATGTTCAAACATAAGGGTGTCCATATGTGCACTTGGCACCTGGACACCCTAGGCCGCAGTTCCATGGTCGACTTTGTAGTTGTGTCATCGGATTTGCGGCCTTATGTTTTGGACACTCGGGTAAAGAGAGGGGCGGAGCTTTCTACCAATCACCACCTGGTGGTGAGTTGGCTGCGATGGTGGGGTAGGATGCCGGACGGACCTGGGAGGCCCAAACACATTTTGAGGGTCTGCTGGGAACGTCTGGCAGAGTCTCCTGTCAGACAAAGTTTCAATTCCCACCTCCGGAAGAACTTTGAACATGTCACGAGGGAGGTGCTGGACATTGAGTCCGAGTGGACCATGTTCCGCACCTCTATTGTCGAGGCGGCAGATTGGAGCTGTGGCCGCAAGGCAGTTGGTGCCTGTCGGGGCGGCAATCCTAAAACCCCTTGGTGGACACCAGCGGTGAGGGATGCCGTCAAGCTGAAGAAGGAGTCCTATCGGGTCCTTTTGGCTCATAGGACTCCGGAGGCAGTGGACAGGTACCGACAGGCCAAGCGGTGTGCAGCTTCAGCGGTCGCGGAGGCAAAAACTCGGACATGGGAGGAGTTCGGGGAAGCCATGGAAAACGACTTCCGGACGGCTTCGAAGCGATTCTGGACCACCGCCCGCCGCCTCAGGAAGGGGAAGCAGTGCACTATCAACACCGTGTATGGTGCGGGTGGTGTTCTGCTGACCTCAACTGCGGATGTTGTGGATAGGTGGAAGGAATACTTCGAAGACCTCCTCAATCCCACCAACACGTCTTCCTATGAGGAAGCAGTGCCTGGGGAATCTGTGGTGGACTCTACTATTTCTGGGGCTGAGGTCGCTGAGGTAGTTAAAAAGCTCCTCGGTGGCAAGGCCCCAGGGGTGGACGAGATCCGCCCGGAGTTCCTTAAGGCTCTGGATGCTGTGGGGCTGTCTTGGTTGACAAGACTTTGCAGCATGGCGTGGACATCGGGGGCGGTACCTCTGGATTGGCAGACCGGGATTTTGGTTCCTCTCTTTAAGAAGGGGGACCGGAGGGTGTGTTCCAACTATCGTGGGATCACACTCCTCAGCCTTCCCGGTAAGGTTTATTCAGGTGTACTGGAGAGGAGGCTACGCCGGATAGTCGAACCTCGGATTCAGGAGGAACAGTGTGGTTTTCGTCCTGGTCGTGGAACTGTGGACCAGCTCTATACTCTCGGCAGGGTTCTTGAGGGTGCATGGGAGTTTGCCCAACCAGTCTACATGTTCATTGTGGACTTGGAGAAGGCATTCGACCGTGTCCCTCGGGAAGTCCTGTGGGGAGTGCTCAGAGAGTATGGGGTATCGGACTGTCTTATTGTGGCGGTCCGTTCCCTGTACGATCAGTGCCAGAGCTTAGTCCGCATTGCCGGCAGTAAGTCGAACACATTTCCAGTGAGGGTTGGACTCCGCCAAGGCTGTCCTTTGTCACAATATGTTACTGCATATGTGAGCAGACTAAATTAGGAGCTTTTGTTTGTTTACTTACTGCACTACTAGAAGACAAGTTGTCTTGTATGTTCACTATTTTATTTAAGGACAAACTTGCAATAAGAAACATATGTTTAATATACCGTAAGATTTTTTTTTTGTTAAAATAAAGCCAATAATGCAGCACTTTGTGGTCACTTTTATTTAGAAAATTATCGAAATACATTTTGGTACAGGTCCCTGTACCAAAATATTGTTATCGGGACAACTCTAGTAAGAACGGAACTCGTCGGTCGATTCTTTGACTAACTTAGTAGTCTTATTTTCACTGGAGGGATTAGTCTCTACAATGCAGCCAAGATAGGTAATCTCATTTTTGTTTGTTATAATATTGTCACCCACTTTGACTGTGAAGTTATTTACTTTTTTGAGGTTAGGAATTGACCCAAAGACCTGTGTATTTGCAAGTACCGGGGCGAGTCTTATTTCGGCAGTTTGTCATTGAAAGCCTTGCTAGTCTAGGTCTTGAGGATTGTAGCTTCGCTTATTTTGTGGCCGTCAGCCTCGGTTCCATGTTCTTTATGGGTACAGAAAATGATGGAATGGTCACTTAAAGGCCTACTGAAAGCCACTACTACCCACCACGCAGTCTGATAGTTTATATATCAATGATGAAATATTAACATTGCAACACATGTCAATACGGCCTTTTTAGTTTACTAAATTACAATTATAAATTTCCCGGGAGTTTCGTCTTGGAAACGTTGTGTAATGATGACGTGTACGCAAGACGTCACGGGTTTATAGGAAGTATGAGCACTGCACACACACACAGCTAAAAGTCGTCTGCTTTAACCGCATAATTATACAGTATTTTGGACATCTGTGTTGCTGAAACTTTTGCAATTTGTTCAATTAATATTGGAGAAGTCAAAGTAGAAAGATGGAGTTGGGAAGCTTTAGCCTTTAGCCACACAAACACACAGTGATTCCTTGTTTAAAATTCCTGGAGGTGAAACTTTCCTATGGATCAGAGCGCTGTCAAGCCAACATAGATCCCTACCAAATGTCACCCAGCAGGTTTCGGTGAGAAAATTGTGGTTAAAAAGTCAGTTCTTACCGGAGAAAAGCTGAGCTTGTGCCGTCCATAGCTGCCGTCGACTCCCCTGAGACATTGGCGTCAACACTAGCGTGGACTCACACCTCCGACTATTAGGTACTATTTAACGCACTAAAACACTAGCAACACAATAGAAAGATAAGGGATTTACCAGAATTATCCTAGTAAATGTGTCTAAAAACATCGGAATCCGTCCTGATGCAATCGTGTTTTTTTTTTTTTTTTAACTTTTTTTCTTTTTTCTCTAGTCCGTCACTATCAATATCCTCATACACAAATCTTTCATCCTCGCTCAAATTAAAGGGGAAATTGTTGTTTTTTCGGTCCGAATAGTACTTTTTGTTGGAGGCTCCCATTAAAAACAATGTGAATATGTGAGGAGCCATCAAACATGTGATGTCATCGTATGCGACTTCCGGTAAAGGCAGGGCTTTTCTCTTAGCACCGAAAGTTGCGAACTTTATCGTGGATGTTCTCTACTAAATAATTTCAGCAAAAATATGGCAATATCGCAAAATGATCAAGTATGACACATAGAATGGACCTGCTATCCCCGTTTAAATAAGAAAATCTCATTTCAGTAGGCCTTTAAGCCGCACACAGTAGTTCCACTTGTGGTGATCTGAGACTGGTCAGAAGTAACAAGGAGGTCTATGAAGGTTTAAAAGAACTCACTTACTCTGGTAGTTTGCCTAATGAGCTAAGTGAGACAATGTTGGTGGCACAGTTTAGTGAAGGTTTTAAAAATGGGTGCATCCTTTCAGGACATATCTGTGTTCCAGTCCCCAAGAAGATGTAAACCTGTATCAACATGTTTACACAAAACTCACACACTCACCAAATACATTTTGTACTGTAATCAAATCTAATAATTTCGCTTCCTGATTTTCACTTACATGCATCAATAAGTGAAAGTAAACATTTAATTTCAATAACCAAAGTAGTCAACATTTGATTTATTAAAAGAACATAAAGGTGACTGACTTTCCTTCAGCGTGTCGTAGATGGTCTCCAATTCCTAAAGTGGAATTGTTGATGAAGATACTCCATGAAACAGCACATATTAAAACATGCTTTTCGTAAAAGTTCCTTTTGGCCCAGCTAACAAAATGACCACCAAAACGTATTTTGCATGATAAAAAAAACATACCACGAATGTTTTTTTTTTTTTGTGGTTTAGATTTTTTTTTATTTCCATGATACTGAAATGATGGTAATGACAATGTCATTATAATATTATGGTTAAGTTTAGAGATAAAGATTAGGTGTAATAGACTGTATAGAGAATAAAATATTTACACACTTTGCCCAATCAATGCTGCCTTGTACTTATAAAAACTTTTCAAATTGCCCCTCATCAGATTTCAAAGTCGTTTTTTTGTACTCACTGTACCACTTTTGAATTATTTTAGGAAACAAATGGGTATTTCCTGTGTTTTTATTGGTTGTTTTGCTACACAATGTTAACACAACACACAAATGAACACAAAAAATGTAATTGTGTTAACACTGTCAGTTCAAAAATATTTTTATTCTCTATTAATTGTTTTTACTTATTTACCCAACAGATGTCCAGCATCCCCCCCACATGAAAGAGGAAGAGGAGGAAGTGTGGATCAGTCAGGAGGGAGAGTGTCTTCTATGGCAGGAGGAGGCTGATGTCAGCAAGTTTCCACTGACTGTTGTCTCTGTGAAGACTGAAGAGCATGAAGACAAACCACCTGAGTCCTCACAGCTTCATCACAGTCCAAGTAAGCACAACATTTTATTCTCAGGGCATTCAATCCATCACAACTGGACTCTTCACTTTGTCTTACAAGACCTTTGTCCTCTCATCCAAGTAGGCTTCATCACTTCATGCTCATACACTTCAAGTCTTAAATCTAATCACTGGAATTTAGAGGGGAACTGCACTTTTTGGGGGAATTTTTCTATAGTTCACAATCAATATGAAAGACATGACGATATATATATATATATATATATATATATATATATATATATATATATATATATATATATATATATATGTATATGTATATGTATATGTATATGTATATGTATATATATATATATATATATGTATATGTGTGTAGGTGTGGGAAAAAATCACAAGACTACTTCATCTCTTCTACTTTTTTCCCACACCTATATATTGCGCTCTACCACGGTATCGAGCACTATTCTCTGGATAATCCAATCAAGACATATATATATATATATATATATATATATATATATATATATATATATATATATATATATATATAATATATTTTTAGATCACATTCTAACTCATAAATGTAAATAAAAGTCCACATGCAATGGAGCCAATGAGAGGTCCTCCATAACCATCCAAAAAGCGCCAACAATACTACATTTGCATTTTGTGGTTTGGATACCAACCAAGTATTAGTGATATTGTTATTATGAGTGCTAACGCAAACAAACTATTTATAGCTTGTGTGTTTATTTTGACATCACCGGCTGGTGAGCTCCTTCCTCGCCTCGGTGCTGGTGAAAGATTATTCCAGATTATGAATTGTGCCTCTTACCTGACAAATTGGTACCCTTTGACAGCTAATTTAGGCCCGAAAAGAGGCTTGGCTTCACCCCCCATACCGTGCGACGATTATGAGTCTTCATCTAAACGGGAATATAACAAGAGTCTATCAATCTGCGTCATAGTGACAGCAGACCTTGTACAGTAAGTGGTATTTTAGAAAGTAGGTTGGCTCTCAGTAAGTATGCAGTGTGTAATATTCAGTGATGTTAAAAAAAAAGCAAATGTAGTGATGCTTTTTTGAAAGTAATGCGCTAATAAGCTAAAATATGTAAATATTCCATCTTTTTAAAAAAGTACCTGTTACTAAATGACATATATACCTACTGCATGTACATAAAACCTTAAAGGAGGTGTTTGGATACTTTTTAAGTTCTTTGTAGGCAGAATCAATCAATCAATCAATCAATGTTTATTTATATAGCCCTAAATCACAAGTGTCTCAAAGGGCTGCACAAACCACAACGACATTCTCGGTACAGCCCTCATAAGGGCAAGGAAAAACTCACATCCAATGGGACGTCGCTGACAGTGGCAATGATGACTATGAGAAACCTTGACGCAGTCAAGGCATTGAGGGGATCCGGTTTGGTGGCTGCAGGATTAGGTCTCTGCTTTTTGCAGATGATGTGGCCCTAATGGCTTCATCTGGCCAATATCTTCAGCTCTCACTGGATCGGTTTGCAGCCGAGTGTGAAGCGACTGGGATGAGAATCAGCACCTCCAAATCCGAGTCCATGGTTCTCGCCTGGAAAAGGGTGGAGTACCATCTCCGGGTTGGAGAGGAGACCCTGCCCCAAGTGGAGGAGTTCAAGTACCTCTGAGTCTTGTTCATGAGTGAGGGAAGAGTGGATCGTGAGATCGACAGGCGGATCGTTGCGGCGTCTTCAGTAATGGGGACGCTGTATCGATCCGTTGTGGTGACAAAGGAGCTGAGCCGGAAGGCAAAGCTCTCAATTTACCGGCCGATCTACATTCCGATCCTCACCTATGGTCATGAGCTTTGTGTTATAACCGAAAAGACAAGATTACGGGTACAAGCGGCCCAAATGAGTTTCCTCCGCCGGGTGGCGGGTTTCTCCCTTAGAGATAGGGTGAGAAGCTCTGCCATCCGGGAGGAACTCAAAGTAAAGCCACTGCTCCTTCACATGGAGAGGAGCTAGATGAGGTGTTTCGGGCATCTGGTAATGATGCCACCCGAACGCCTCCCTAGGGAGGTGTTTAGGGCACGTCCAACCGGTAGGAGGCCACGGGGAAGACCCAGGACACGTTGGGAAGACTATGTCTCCTGACTGGCCTGGGAACGCCTCGGGATTCCCCGGGAAGAGATGGACGAAGTGGTTGGGGAGAGGGAAGTCTGGGCTTCCCTGCTTAGGCTGCTGCCCCCGCGACCCAACCTCGGATAAGCTGAAGAAGGTGGGTGGATGGATGGCCAAGTAATACTCCAAAAGTATAGTCCACTAGCATGTATCAGTAACATAACATGACTGACAGCACATGCATGTCCATTACTGATCATAATGCCACGCATACACATGCCAGAATGAGAAGTGACACTGATAGGTTTTCAATGTAGTCAGTCCCCAGGAAAAGTGATTTGTTTAAAGTCAGTAAAAAAATCAGATAATGTTAACACAATGTCTAAAAGGCAAACATTTATCCATGAAAGCATAATATCATATAATATACATGGCTTTATGTTAAAACAATGTCTAAAAAGAAAATATTTATCCTTGAAAGCATATCATCTACATGGCTTTTAGCTCAAAATGATGTCACTACACACATACCTACTCAGTGGCCTAGTGGTTAGAGTGTCCGCCCTGAGATCGGTAGGTTGTGAGTTCAAACCCCGGCCGAGTCATACCAAAGACTATTAAAAAAACGGGACCCATTACCACCCTGCTTGGCACTCAGCATCAAGGGTTGGAATGTGGGGTTAAATGCATTCCGGGCGCGGCACCGTAGAGGACAAATTTCACCACTCCTAGTGTGTGTGTGTGTGTGTGTGTGAGACAATCACTGGTACTTTAACTTAACATCCATATCATGAACACGCACATTAGCTTTGTGTGTTGATCTAACGCAGGGGTCGGCAACCTTCAGCATACAAAGAGACATTTTAGCCCGTTTCCCCCCAAATAAAACCCACCTATAGCCACAAACTCTGTTAGATTCCTAAAATGACGATAACACCACTCATAGTTTTGTTACACGTGTGCTATAGGATTTATGAAATCAAACACTTGATTGATTTGTAGGTATAACAAAGCAAATCATCAAATTGTTTTGAACATAAGAAACAAAATACACTCTTCCTTCCCTTATTAATGAATTGAAATTAAAAAATCAACTCATTCCAACATTCTGAAGGCATACATCTGTGGAATATTCATTTGACTAAAAATTAAAAACAACTACCTATTCATCAATAAAAACAGCAAATTTATAAAAATGTAAGTAAATAAAATATCTATCTTTGTTGATCCGTCCATTGCTAGGGGTTGACCGCTAAAAACAATTTAATTGCATGGCAGCAAGAGATGTCGCATAAGGGCTGTGACATACATTTACATCCACAATATATTCACATGGGTTTTATTTTCCTATGACAAGATCCCAGAACTCTCCAAAATAACAACTGTTGAATTAAAATAAACCAACTAAATAAAATGAAATATAATAGATCAAGTAACCATTATTTGTTAACATTCGGTTTCAAAGCCGAAGGGAGCCAGGGAGGCATGAAAGAACCTCATGTGGCTCCAGAGCCGCGGGTTGAAGACCCCTGATCTAACGCTAGCTATCATTGAATATAGATTCAATGTAATTAGCAATTGTAAAGAATATAGACACTAAAATGTTCTGGTAAACCACTAATGGTAACAATCTATCCTTTGGTGTTGTGTGTGTGTGTGTGTGTGTGTGTGTGTGTCTGTCTGTCTGTCAACCTTGACGAGTTATGACATCATGGTGTTGTTACAGTGTAGTTTGAGTGGGGTCATGTGACTGCCAAGCTCCGTTTGATTGGTGAAATGGAGTCAAAGGTCACGAGTGCTTAGTTTGGATTGGTGAAATGAAGTCATGTGACCGTGCCCGCTGTAAGAAGTCTTTCTAACGAGCTAAATGACTAAATGCCAGAAGCAGCATGCAGTGGAAAAGTGGCTTTATTTACAATGACGTTAGTATCTTTAGTTGTTGAATTGAAATCCACGGTGACTGGCTAGTTGTTTGAGTAGAAGCTAAGCGAGAGGGGTAATGCTGTGTGCACATGGCTACAAATGTAGCTTACCACCACCAAAGTGTGAATGTGGTGTAAATGAATGAATGGCACTTACTTCTCTGTGAGCGCTTTGAGTGTCTAGTACAGAGCTGGGAAAATATTTTGACTCTGCGGCCACAAAACTGTGCCAAGGTGTGTGGGTATAAATAGTACATACACAATTAGCTGTAAAAATCTGCTGTACAGTATGTGTGTTTGGATCTCTTTTTTCAGGAACATTAATACCAAAAATCACAATGTCCGAAAGAATTCTAAAAAAGTTATGACAGACCACCTCATAAAAACCGGAATGCAATTTAAACATGTTTTACTGAATGGGACACTGAAAATGTACATTAAAATAAAGAAAGTGGGATTAACAATATTAGCTATGAACAATAAAACACTGAATATTAAAGGGGAACATTATCACAATTTCAGAAGGGTTAAAACCAATCAAAATCAGTTCCCAGTGTCTTATTTTATTTTTTGAAGTTTTTCTTAAAATTTTACCCATCACGCAATATCCCGAAAAACGACTTCAAAGTGCCTGATTTTAACTGTCGTCATAGCCACACGTCTATTGTCCTGCGACGTCACTGCGTGAAGCCAACAAAAACAAATATGGCAGATAGCACAGAAAGGTATAGCGTCATTAGCTCGGTTTCAGACTCAGATTTCAGCGGCATAAGCGATTCAACAGATTACGCATGTATTGAAACGGATGGTTGGAGTGTGGAGGCAGATAGCGAAAACAAAATTGAAGAAGAAACTGAAGCTGTTGAGCCACATATCATGACAGACAGCGGCAACGAGGACGAATTCGGCAATCGCCTTCTAACCAACAATTGCATCTTTTGACCGCCGGTGCAACTTTAATCCGACGATTGGTAAGTGTTTGTTTGGCATTAAATGTGGGTGGAGGAAAAGGCTGGATGCAAATATAGCTAGGTGACGGACTTCCTGCCGTCCATGTGTGGGTTGCCGTAATGATGGACACATGACGCATCGTAGCAGGTTTGACTTTGATTTATTATTTCAACAATCATTACGTCTTCTTGCCTGTCTGTCGCGCCAATTTCTAGCGCGCCGGCTGATCCTGCTCGTCGCTTCGGTGTACCTTTCGGTGGCCGTTTGTTGTGTCTTTGGTGGGGGCGCATCTCGCTCGGGTTCTCCTTCGTCGCTCTCGTGGTCGTTCGGGTTGCATCGTTCCGCACCTACTTATCTTCCGATCGTTCCTCCTTCGCCTCTTTTATGCTGCAGCAGCAGATGATAGGATTGAGCGCAGGTGTGTGGTGTACGCACCTTGCTCTGATTGCTGCTGCCGCGCGGCTCCGAGTGTGTCACGCCTCTCCTCTCCGCCGCATGCCCCGCCTCCTGGCCTCCATCTCGGTCAGGACCACTGCTCTTCTCAGCCTGCTGTCGGCCCGTCGACTGCGTCTCTCCACAAGCTACAAATGAGGCATAATGATGCAATATGTACATACAGCTAGCCTAAATAGCATGTTAGCATCGATTAGCTTGCAGTAATGCTGTGAACAAATATGTCTGATTAGCACACAAGTCAATAACATCAACAAAACTCACCTTTGTGATTTCTTTGATTTTATCGTTGGAAATGCATCTGCTTTGAGTGTCGCAGGATATCCACAAATTCTTGCCATCTCTGTCGTAACATAGCTGTCGTCGGTAAAATGTGCGTCCAATTTCTTGCCACTTTTGCATCTTTTGGCCACTGGTGCAACTTGAATCCGTCCCTGATCGTGTTGTTACACCCTCCGACAACACACCGACGAGGCATGATGTCTCCAAGGTACGGAAACACTCGAAAAAATGGAAAATAACAGAGCTGATTTGACTTGCTGCGTGTAATGTGTTTGAGAAAGTGGCAGATTGCTTCACGTTTTGACGTCACAATTGAAAAAGCGTTTACATCGCCAAATTCACCCTTTTAGAGTTCGGAAATCGTTTAAAAAAACATATGGTCTGTTTTCTGCAACATCAAGGTATATATTGACGCTTACATAGGTCTGCTGATAATGTTCTCCTTTAACATATATTCATCGCTCCTCTTTTACTTCTCAAACGATAGACATCTTTTACAATCAAGCAAAAACACAACAAAAATGTAAGAAACAGCAAAATGTGAATGCAAAGTGTAATAAACAACTACAATATGATATCTTATCAATTTTATGCAGAAATGTGTCGTCTAAATTTGCTTCCGCATCTCTTCCTGACACATGAGTTTCGGGCTGGCTGCTCTGAAAACAAATCTCTTTGTTCCTGGTCGGAGCTGCTGTGACGTAGATTACCGTAATAACTGCTACAACACTCGAAAGCGCAGATTTCAACCATGTAATTACTTTCTATAGTTCAAGACTTACGGTCGTTTGAAAACAGCACCGCACATCACAATGGCGGCTACAGTTTTGATGTTAAAGCTCTAAAAAAATTATGACGAACGTCCAGTGGGCCAGATTGAAAATCTTAATGGGCCACATGTGGCCCATGGGTCGTATTTTGCCCAGGTCTGGTCTAGTGTATAAAAAAGTGCTATATAATTGTAATCCATTATTATTATTAATGATACTGCTATCTGTATTTTTTGTTCCAGCGGACCGATTGAATAATGATACGCTGTCACACTCAGTTCAGCTGCTGTCGCTACACATTATCATCAGCGCTAAATGATGACAAATAAGGAAGCAACACCACACAAACGTTTGTTGCATAACAATATTTTATTTTCAAAGTCACTCACAAGGTGTCATTTTGAAGTGAACACACTTTTCTCACGACGAGTCACGGCCGTGTTTTATCAACCGTCCTTCGGGCGATCCATTAATCCACAGGCCAATTACTACACACACACACACACACACACACACACACACACATACATTGGTAGCGCGACACTCAATATGGCTTCCGGTCCATCACTCAAATACGTCCGTATGCAACATGAGCACAAAAATTCCTACTGTACATGCAAACTCACATAACATGCTAATTGATTGTATTAATTTATATAATATATTTGATATGATGTATCATGTAAAAGGTAAGTGATGCCATACCTAAATATTATTTCTAGCTGAGTGTAATTATAATGAATAGAACCCCATATATACTATATCAGGGGTCACCAACCTTTTTAAAAGCAAGAGCTACTTCTTGGGTACTGATTAATGCGAAGGGCTACCAGTTTGATACACACTTAAATAAATTGCCAGAAATAGCCAATTTGCTCAATTTACCTTTAATAAATAAATCTATATATATATAAAAAAATGGGTATTTCTGTCTGTCATTCCATCGTACATTTTTTTTCCTTTTATGGAAGGTTTTTTGTAGAGAATAAATGATGAAAAAAACACTTAATTGAACAGTTTAAAAGAGGAGAAAACACGAAAAAAATGAATTTAATTTTGAAACATAGTTTATATTCTATTTTGACTCTTTAAAATTCAAAATTCAACCGAAAAAAATTAAGAGAAAAACTAGCAAATTCGAATACTTTTGAAAAAATTAAAAAAATAATTTATGGAACATCATTAGTAATTTTTCCTGATTAAGATTAATATTAGAATTTTGATGACATATTTTAAATAGGTTAAAATCCAATTTGCACTTTGTTAGAATACATAACAAATTGGACCAAGCTATATTTCTAACAAAGACAAACAAAAATTTGAAAAGAAATTCAAAAGACTTTGAAATAAGATTTAAATTTGATTCTTATCAATTTTAAAATTCAACCGAAAAAAATTAAGAGAAAAACTAGCAAATTCGAATACTTTTGAAACAATAAAAAAAAGAATTTATGGAACATCATTAGTAATTTTTCCTGATTAAGATTAATATTAGAATTTTGATGACATGTTTTAAATAGGTTAAAATCCAATTTGCACTTTGTTAGAATACATAACAAATTGGACCAAGCTATATTTCTAACAAAGACAAACAAAAATTTGAAAAGAAATTCAAAAGACTTTGAAATAAGATTTAAATTTGATTCTTATCAATTTTAAAATTCAACCGAAAAAAATTAAGAGAAAAACTAGCAAATTCGAATACTTTTGAAACAATAAAAAAAAGAATTTATGGAACATCATTAGTAATTTTTCCTGATTAAGATTAATATTAGAATTTTGATGACATATTTCAAATAGGTTAAAATCCAATCTGCACTTTGTTAGAATACATGAAAAATTGGACCAAGCTATATTTCTAACAAAGACAAACAAAAATTTGAAAATAAATTCAAAAGACTTTGAAATAAGATTTAAATTTGATTCTACAGATTTTGTAGATTTGCCAGAATTATTTTTTTTATATTTTAATTATAATAAGTTTGAAGAAATATTTAACAAATATTCTTCGTCGAAAAAACATTAGCTAAAATGAAGAATTAAATTTAAATGTATTTATTATTGTTTACAATAAAAATAAATAAATAACTCGAACATTGATTCAAATTGTCAGGAAAGAAGAGGAAGGAATTTAAAAGGTAAAAAGGTATATGTGTTTAAAAATCCTAAAATCATTTTTAAGGTTGTATTTTTTCTCTAAAAGTGTCTTTCTGAAATGTATAAGAAGCAAAGTAAAAAAATAAATGA